>NC_135867.1:25985641-26135641 GCF_031162955.1 Sander vitreus
CCTCGTTGACCTAGGTTCATATGCTGAAAAGGGAACAGAGAAAAGACCCTGGCCTGAAGTAGGAGCTGAAAGAGTCACAGGAACAACGGCCAGAGGAACTTAATAATCCCCAAATTGGTCCAGTCGAAACACGAGAAAAAAAAGGGTTCTAGAAAATTTATGTTCTAGGAACTGCAAAAATCCCTCCGGTCGGAAAGCGCCTTATGCTGATCATTTATTTCTCTCAGTCCCTGGACAGGTCATCTGCCACTACATGGTTCTTGCCTGGACTTTGCTTGACTTCAATATTAAGTTGACACAGCTGCAACACTAGGCTCCACACTTGAGCCATAGCACATGGGACACGGGACTTGGCCAGAAAAGCTAATGGATTGTGATAACAGAATCATGGACGGAATAGCAAAATTGAGAATTTTTAAAAGCTATAAGACAGCTTCCACAGGGCCCTACATTAAGTCAGAGCTAAAAGCTAACTGGAGATTTGAAAATATGACTACGTATAAGTTTCCAACCGAGCCACCCCACTGTAGTTTAAAAAACATCTTAAAATTACAGAAAAAAAATACTTCCCAGTGGCTAAGGCCTGGTGGGGGGCAACTTAGGCCTGGTGGGCCACCAGGCTTACAATACACTGGGGGAAACCCTGACATGTATTCACAGCCAGAGCACATGGCAAGCACTCCTAGTACAGGGCTGCTGGACACAGTGGTGTAGTCTAATATATTGGTGGGTGTACTGTACTGTATATAAATATATTGGCCTATATACATGGGCCAGAATCTGCCTTTGGGTCAGGGTGTCCTCCCCCAGGGTTATTTTGAGCGTTAAAGACTTCATTTTTGTTGCATTTGGATACACTTTTATGCACCAATTTACGGTGGAAATACCTTTATTTAGCCTATGCTAAGAAGAAAAACACAGATGACAATTCAAAATATATATCAAAAATATAATGGAAAGTATGTTGTTGCATGTCATTGGGCATTTTTAAGTGGGTATATGGAAATCCTAGAGCTTTCTTAGTGGGTATACTACATATACCTGCGTATCATGTAGACTACACCACTGGCTGGACATAGCCTTGACCTGAACTAAAGTCAAGTGGTTGTGACAGACAGAAACACAATGTCCCTGACAGCAGTTTAGTTTTTGTTTCCAATTATCATCAGTCTCCTCTCCTTGTGTTATAATGAGCATAAAGGCATCAACACTGTCAGGAAAAAAAAAAAAAAAAACTATTATCAGCTATCGTTTATTATTTACCTTTATTTATTGCGGTTAACAATTGTCCCTCAATAATACAGTGGAAACCAAGAGTGGAAATGGAAAAGCCTGCAATAGCAGTGATTCTACTGGTCTGGTCTATAAACATATTGTTCTCTTTAGTACTTTTCATTTTATAGTCCATCTAGGAATAATGAGTCAGTCCTCCCAGGGATCTGATTGGTTGCTGGTCGTTCGGGCTGTACACAGGTTTTGATCTGATCCTCTGAAGTTAACAAAACTCATCAAAATAGTCCTACATCATCACATCCCCTTCACCATACCTAGAGATTGGCATGGTTTTAGCCTAATAGCTGGTTTGATTTGCATTGAGAGATGATCTTATGGAAAGTACCCCATGCCAATCTCTAGGTATGGTGAAGGGGTATGTGATGATGTGGGGGGGCTATTTTAATTCCAAAGGCCAAGGGAACTTTATCAGGATCATAGTATCCTGGATCCATAAAATAACTGGCCTTTAAAAATAAACATCTGCCTGCCTCTATGGGAATCTAACATAGGGGTGTACTGACTTATGCACCCTGTATTTTAAGGAAGAACATTTATTTATTTACGATACATTATTCATTCACAACGAAAATTGGTGTCCTTAAAGATTGGATTTTCCCTCATTTTTTTAATTAAGGCATTAAGATCAATTTCCAAAAGATGATTTGTTTTTATTCCTCTTTTTAGTCAACTTTAGCATTAATTATGAACCTGCTAAACCACCTGTGCTACCCTAACCCTAACCCTAACCTGTCTCAAATAAGACCCTCATCATTTGGCACACTCCGTTTTTGGAAAATAACTTGGGACACTAAATTGCACGTATACCAAAATATCGTTCGTTCTTAACGTCTATAAACAGACTAAAACAATACAAAATAGATAGAAATACACTCTCGTCTATCACCGTTGATGAACCCGACCGGAGAACGAAGGTTGTGTCGTCGTTTGACAGTTAAAATAAGGAAACATGTCCGACAGCGTAGCTTTTGCGCGCTCCCGCAGCTCTCCGCACGTGAAGCACAGTGACAGTTTAACTGAGGTCCGGTTCACATAACGGTATGGTTATTAATTAGTTATGTTTATGACAGAGTTGAACAACTCCACGGACCCACTCACCTTTTTCAACTGCGGCTGAGACGAGCCGCTCCACGTGAACAGAGTTGTGTTTCCCTAAATATGTCCGACTGGAAACTCCTACCAACGTGGAACCAGAACACTGCTACTGAGGAAAGTGTGACCGTAGGGGGCGCTGTTGTACTTTGTATAAGTGGTTACATGCTGCGTCTTTTTGTTGACAGGTTGTTTTTTTTTTACAACTGCTTACACACGTTTTCAAAACTAGTGTCTCCTTTTTTTTTCAAAGCTCTGAACACAATTCCCACAACGGCACACACGAAATGCTAAATGCCTCACATCTCCTTCAAAATGAAACACTGCATTCTAAATGCCATAAACACATCTCAAAGTTAAGCATTTTACATCAAATGGCAAACACCTTTTTCATTATAGTAAATTTTCGGATACACCATGTAGGCTACACACCGTTGTTTTAAATCCAAAGCTCCTTTGTCTGAGAGGGGTTGAGAACTACAGTGTAAACAACAATGCAATGTTGAAACAGAGCAAGTGTAGCATTTTGATTAGTTGTTTGGAAGAGGAAAGCATATCAGTTCCTGTTAGATTTTTGTGTCTTAGGTAGAGAATTATGTTTGGAAAAAAAGTGTTTTATGCAATTAAAAAACTGAGTGAAAGGCTGAGATATAGCTTATTGTTTGGTTTGGTGTGCAGTTTTGCTCTTTGAGTAAGAGGTTTCAAAAATCGTGTGGCAGTTGTAAAAGACTGTAATTTCCTGGCACAGCAGGGTCCCATTTTCTGATTGCCTGTGCCAGCGATTGACCTTCATTCTATTGTGCTTGTGTTGTTTGTGTGTGTTTTTCAGCATTTAAAGAAGGTGAGAGAGGCGCCTGCAGATTTAAAAGTCCAATTGCATTATGAATAAAGGCCTTAATGTGAATATGACTTATTGTGCGATGCATCAGAAACTGGCTCTGAGAGGGCAACAGTTCATACAGCTCATACATAGGATACATCGTATCTTTCCAACTATATGTACTGAATATGTGTATAGGTCTGGTGGTGTCTAATTTCTTCTGAGATTTTCTAATGATTTTACAGACTGTGTTAACCTCGGTGTCATCATATACACTATATGTTACATTGTGTCTGTGTGTGTGTGTGTGTGTGTGTGTGGTTTGACTAATGTGTCATTTTAATATTAATATTTTGTGCCAAAAATAACAACTATAAATAACAAATCTGTGCAAGGGTTTCCAATAAGCATACAACAAACTTGTGTGTGTGTGTGTGTGTGTGTGTGTGTGTGTGTGTGTGTGTGTGTGTGTGTGTGTGTGTGTGTGTGTGTGTTCAGGTGTCTGATGGGAGTTTGTGTTTTGCTTTGGAACCGTAGACTGTATGTACAGAACCCAGACTGTCGTCTCTGTTGTGATGTCATATGGAAAGTGGAATGTGTCCCTATGCAGAATCCAGACTGTTGTGATGTCATATGGAATTATGCAGAGAGTCAATAGGTTTTAACTCAGTGGGAGATACATTTCATTTGGTAAACCACATTTTAGACGTAGGTTACACATCGACTTAAACAGGGCATCATGTCTGACAATTGTGACGCCTTTAGAAACGCTTCAGAGGAAGCCAGCGATGCGAAGGCGGGAGTGCATTTCATACATCTGGAAGAAGTAATGGATGTATCTAAGGAGCAGCAGCAAGATACCAAGTATGTGTCTTCGGGCAAAATATGGATGATCTATTTACTCTTAAGTATGGTTTGGCTTGTTTGGATAAAGCCTGTTGTCAATATGAACACTTTATATTCTGGTGTGTCTGTAGTGAACGACAAGAGCTGAGGAGAAGACTCTATGAGGCTGCAACCCGCCTCAGAGAGAAGAGGGAGAACCATGATAGGTTGTTTGAGCATGGACTGGACCTGGAGGTGGAGATAAATGAGACGGAGGCTGAGAATAAATACCTCGCTGGCAAAGTGAAAGAGTATGACACCTCATAACTAGGCTTTTTCTTTTGTTTTCCCATTATAGGCATCATGTTAATTAATGTATGCTGTATACCAGTGGTGCATGTACAGCCAATCTTTAGGTATGGTGAAGGGGATGTGATGATGTGGGGGGGCTATTTTAATTCCAAAGGCCAAGGGAACTTTATCAGGATCATAGTATCCTGGATCCATGAAATAACTGGCCTTTAAAAATAAACATCTGCCTGCCTCTATGGGAATCTAACATAGGGGTGTACTGACTTATGCCACCTGTATTTTAAGGAAGAACATTTATTTATTTACGATACATTATTCATTCACAAAGAAAATTGGTGTGCTTAAAGGTTGGATTTTTCCTCATTTTTTTAATTAAGGCATTAAGATCAATTTCTAAAAGATGATTTTTTTTTATTCCTCTTTTTAGTCAACTTTAGCATGGGTGTGTAAACTTATGAGTGTCACTGTATTTAGGGCTACTTGGCTTGGCAGTGGTAATGTGATGCTTGTAACATTAAGTGTGTCTGCATGTAAAAACTGAAACTGTGAGGGTTTTTTATTTCGGGCCGAGAATCATATACGTGCAGTTTAGTGTCCCAAATTCCCCATACAATGTCCTTAATTAATTATGAAAATCGCTAAACCACCTGTGCTACCCTAACCCTATCTGCGGACATTTGTCATCAACTTATGAGTGCCACTGTAACTAAGTACATTTACTCAAGTACTGTACTTAAGTACAAATGTTGAGCTACTTGTACTTTACTTGAGTCTTTTCTTTTCATGCCACTTTCTACTTCTACTCGGCTACATTTCAGAGAGAAATATTGGACTTTTTACTCCACTACATTCACCTGTTACAGCTTTAGTTTACAAATTAAGATTTTTGTACACAAAACACATGTAGTTTATAAAATACGATGTGTTATTATAAATTAAACTACCCAACAATATAACGGCCTACACTTGCAGCTGAATGATTAGCCCATTAAACACTTTTAATGAATTGACAGAACTGTTTGGATCGTTTCCACTTTCTAAAATGGGAGGATTTGTCTGCATTGAGTACTTTTACTTCTAATACTTTAAGTACATTTTCCTGATGATACTTACATACTTTTACTTACATAACATTTTCAATGCAGGACTTTTACTTGTAACAGCGTATTTTTCCAGTGTGGTATTAGTACTTTCACTTAAGTAAAGGATCTGAATACTTCTTCCACCACTGTTGTATACACAGTGGCTATTGAGTCTGCTCGGCTCCAAAATTCACCATCTATGTAATGTTGTTAGTCAATCTCATAACAACAGGCTAAGAACTAACATCAACATTAATAATTTGACTCTAAGAATAACACTTAATTCCCATGTGTGTCTTTTCTATGATAGCTTATATATGTATCTGTGGTTGACTTTGTATTCAGGTTAAAACAGCAGTTGGAAAATATAAGAAAAAGGAGGGAGGAGGAGGAGGAGGGTGAAGAAGCCCTGTGCCAGGAGATTCTGTCTGAGGAAGAGAACTGGAAGCTGGGGAATCAATTGACACATAACATAAGGAAGATGGTGAGTTCACACTTTCATTTCTCCTGTTCATAATAGGATTGCATTCCTGCCATGCAGTGTCATTAATGCAACAGATTAGATATATCGAATGAGAAAATGAGAGATGGGGCTGCAAAACATTGGAATATATCTTGACAATGTCAAGATATATTAAAGACATGCTTGTGAATGACTACAGGCTCCATGCATATGGGAGAACTGAGGTCAAAGATTTGAAATACAGAATGTAGCAAAATATACATCATATACTGTATTGTTGTCAGACTTCCCTGCTTTGGCATACTTATGTGTGGAGCCTCCTAGACAATCAACGTGAACTTTGAAGGGTCTCGTCTACACGGCTTCTTTCCCATTTGTCTATGTACAGCTTATTTTACATCACTGTGACATGTTTACATTGAGCATATTCTGTGACAAAGATCATTTAGAGAATTGAAATAGACTGTGTGTGTGTGTAAACTCGAGAGTGATAAAGGCAACCTTGTAGCAGGAGTATTGAAGAAAAATTGTCGTGTTGGCTATAACACTTTGGAGTCCAACCCAAATAAACAGTATATGTGCAGTTTGGATTAGGCATATTGGAATAATTACCCACTTCCTGTTGTGCAAGTTTGTTTACACCACAGCTAAATGGTAGATACTGTCTAAACTCGGGATCATAGCTGTTGTACTTGTGATTTGTCTTCATCTAAACAAGATTAGGGGGGAAAAAATGTTGACTGGGGGTCAACATTTCATCTAGTCCATTTTAAACAACATAGCCTATTATATTTTATCACACAACTAGAGTTTAGAGGGAAACAGGATTTTGACCCTTGTGTTGTCTTCCAGTCGACCATGCAAGTTTTTGTTTTTCAGGGTACAAATTTTGACATTTTTGTCACTTTTATCCAAGTATTCTTGTCACTTTTCCCGATGTTTTTGTCAATTGTTTTCTGCGCTATTTTGACATTTTGGTATTTTTTTCTTACCGACATTTTTGTCACTTTTTCAGTGGTCTTTTATCATTTTTTTCTTCAAATGCTATCAAATTGAACCCTCAAATTCAATGAAAGTAGTGAACTGATTTTTTTTTTTTATTCACCTGTGAAGAGTGTTGTATGGAACTCTCCAGGTTATTTTTTTTGAAAAGTTGGTTGAAAGAAACCCAAAATTCTGATATAGAAACTTTTAGAAAATGGGTCAGATTTGACCCGAGGACAGCAGGATTTTAAAATGATAGGTGACAGTGTGGCTGGCTCAATAGCCAATCTTTCCAGCCAGTAGCCTCCACCTGAACTGTTTGCCCTCATTTCATTTCTCACCTTCGTTTTGTGCAGGAAAAGGAGAACGAGAAGCTGCGGGACAAAATTGAGGATTTGAAAGCTGAGGTATGACATCTGACTCTGCCACATACTTATTATCAGAGGTGGAAGAAGTACTCAGATATTTCTTAAGTAAAGATACTCTGTTACAATTACAAGTTCTGCATTGAAAATGTTACTCAAGGAAAAATACAAAAGTATTAGCAACAAAATATACTTAAAGGACTAAAACCTAAAGTTCTCATTATGCAGAACTGGCCCATTTCAGGATAGACATTATATCAATGAAATATAATTATTGATGCATTCATGTGTACATCGCTAATTTGTTGTAGCTGGTAAAGGTGAAGCTATTTTTAATTGATGTCTACATATCTTACTTTACATACTGCTGGGCAGCTTGTGAATTTCCCCCTGGGGACCAATACAGTCTTATTGATATGCAGTAATATCAATTTATGTATTGGTTATATTTTGTAGTGGTAATCTAAGTCTGCAAAGTAATTAGTAACTAAAGCTGTTAGATAAATGTAGTAAAGTTAAAAGTAAGATGTTTCCCTCTGGGATGTAGTGGAGTAGAAGTAGAAAGTAGCAGAAAATAGAAATATTTATGTAAAGTATCTCGAATTTGTACTAAAGTACAGTGCTTGAGTAAATGTGCTCAGTTACAAGCAATAAGAAACATTTGATTGTTGGATACTGTACAGTATATGCAGTCCCTCCAGAAAAACGTGATTATGCGATCGCATAACTCAATACATAATCAGCCAAAGTCCGCATATTTATGCGGGGGGGCGCATTTTTTCAAAGATGCCGCACTTTCACTGCATAAATTGCCCTTTTCCGCGCAAAATATGCGGGGCTTGCATGATTTCATAATCCCCGCATTTTCGTTGCAAAAAAAGTCCCGTATATCTTATCACAAAGTTGAAAAATGCTGCGTTTACTTCACACAAGAGCAGCCATGAAGTAACGTAATTACGCGACGTGAACATCATCGAAAAGCTGCAAACCCCGCAATGAAGCCACGATGGAACCGCAGTTTTTGCAAGTTCCCGCAATTTCGTTTCATAAATATCCCGCATATACCATTGCAGTTTTTAAGAAAACGTGCCGCATAATCAAGGATTTTTGCCCGCAACAATCACAAAAAAACTCTGGAAGGACTGTATATGCCGAGTCAGTGACAGAACTGTAGAAAAAACCACAGCCACAACTGAATAGAAAAGCGTTTAGCTGGTGTTGATGTTCATGTCATGGCGCTGCATCCTCCTTCGGATCCCACTCTCACTTTGAGCTTCTTCTCTTCCAACTGGAACAACTCTCTCTGGGACAGAACTATCAGGAACAAATACAACGGCTGGGGACAGCTGATCAGGAGTTAAAGGTAAAACTACTGTTCTTTACTTAGGTAAAGTAATGTAACGATATATTCTTCCAAACTGCTTACCTGTTCAAATAGCACATTCATTCAGTTAAGTTATAGCGTGCGTCGGTAGTTGACTTGTTGTGTGTTTTACAGCACAACCTGGAGCAGGTTCAGGAAGTCCTATGGAGGAAAGACGATGAAATAGAGCAGGTATGAACACCTTTGTGAAATCTTGTTTGTCAAGTGTCTCTTAGCTTCATCTTTTTAAAATCAGAGTTGTCGGAGAGTTGATGAAAATGTCACTTAATCTGAGTGTGTTTGTGTCTGGCAGAAAGCCACGACCTTAATTCAATGCAATGACAAGATAGAGGAGAGTTTGAACAGCATCAAGGTATGTACCACATACTGTGTGTGTGTGTGTGTGTGTGTGTGTGTGTGTGTGCGTGTGTGTGCATGTGTCAATATTATTGTACCTTTCAGACATTTCATCTTGTCTTCTGCAGAAGCTCAAGCAGGATCAGAAGAAACTTCGAAAGAAGCTGAGCAGGAGACAGGGGGAGCAAATATTGTAATTACTGCACTATAATTTTGCTGGTTGTATTTGTACAACAGTCTAAAGTACATCTTAAAAATAACCCAGTCTGAGTGTTGCGTCGACCATGTCAGTGTTGACCATCTTATAGTTTGTGTGGAGTTGTCTGTTTTCTCTTATCTGTCTGTTGTTTGGTTTGACAGAGCTGCATTGAACACATCAGCAATGGTAAGTATAATTTCCAATAACCATAATTAAACATATATTAACACAACCCCAATAGGACTTCAAAAACAAAACATAACAGATTTATTTCACCAGCCATGGCTAGTACTTCCAAATAAATGCTCTTATTCGCTTTATGAGAAGATTGATACCACTGGCATACCTGTTTGATAAATATGTAGCTTAGTTAGGTTAGCTTAGCATAAAGACTGGAAGCAGGGGGGATTTAATTTTTCATATTTTGTCCAAAGGTAACAAAATCCACCTCTAAAGCTCAATAATTGACATTTGTGTCATGTCTCCGGGTTATCTGCGGGACTGTTTCTTTGGCCGGGCGCCGCGAATTCCTAAAGTCTCCGTGGCGCCATAAGGTTGCCCAGACAACCAGTGTGGACTTCATGAGGTTACTCCCAACTCCAGGCCAGAAATAGTTCAGGATATGACCCACCGTAAAACCACAATGTGTCGATTGTACAGATTTTGTACGGATCAAACAAATGTGATATGGCGTGTTAATTAGTTTGGACTTTACAGGCACTGGTAGGCAGATGCTGTAACCTTTAGACAGAGAGAGGTTAGTTGTTACCCCATTTCAAAGACTTTGTGCTAAGCTAAGCTAACTTGGGGTTGCTGGCTTTAGCGTTCCATTTACCAGACAGAAACGAGTATTATTTTCTCAGCAAGAAAGTCCATCCATCCATCCATCTTTGTCCGCTTATCCGGTATCAGGTCGCGGGGGGAGCAGCTCCAGCAGGGGACCCCAAACTTCCCTTTCCCGAGCCACATTATATATATATATATATATATATATATATATATATATATATATATATATATATATATATAGAAAGTCACACTATTTCTTTAAGTTCTGTATGTCATAGAAGAGGCAGGCCTACTTCTAAGATATGTGATTGATATGCTTTCTGTTATCTTTGTAGGATAAGAAGGGTGGAGAGGACAAAGATGGGAGGCCCCTAATGAATAAAACGTACTTGTCTGTTCCACAACAACAACATACAATTTGTTTATATATATATATAAATAACTTAACCAAAATAGAAACGTTCCCTTTCCTTATCCGTGTATTTTGTGTCTGTGTTAACCAGGTGGTCGTGTCTGAAGAGCCTGTGGGAAGGAGTAAAGGTAGGAGGATGCATCCTCCTTTGTGTCCTCCTTCTTGTGGGTATCATTGCCTCCATGGTGCCTGTCTGCAACTGTCCAGATCCTGACTGCAACCTTTGGGACATCGCTTTCAACCTGCTGGAGCCCTACGGCCAGCTCCATCACACACTCCGCCTTTACTAATAGCTAGCTTACTGTCACAAGGACCACATTACACAGAGTAGGGATTCCCAACCAGTGGTAGTTGTACCACCGAGGGGTAAAAATAGAGATTATGATGAAATTAAAAGAACATACCCGGGGTGTCCTGGTAACTTACCTGATTGAGCATACGCCCCATACATTTAGGCTCCTCTTTTCTGTCTTCAGCTATTCTATCAAATAAAGCTTGTTACCTGTGACGATATATGCTAAATGTTCCGTCTCTTTCACATTAGCGTGTGTGTGACTGACCTATTTAGGTGCGTTTTGAGATGCCTGATGAAGTCTGACGTTGTTGATCCGGCATCATTTATCTTGGTGCCACACACCTTACATGTAGCTGTTGGCTTACTGCCTCTGTTTACCAAGTTATTGAAAGCAAAACTAATGACAAAAGGCAACTCCGGGAGGACTTGGTGTCGCCATGTCAATATATATATTTTTTATGTGAGTGTGAGCACATAAGGCATAACGCATGTGTTACGTTGCACATTATGGCAAAGGGCAGGGGACATGAGGCTCGTCATACGTTTTCCCCAACGTATATGCGCCAATAGATTTCGCCAAAATAGAAATACATGAATACATTTAGATTTAAAAAGCAATATTGCATGAAAACATGTTGACGAGTCTCGAAGCTCGAGTCCGAAGTCTTTTGGGTTGAGTTGCAAGTCAAGTCTGAAGTCTTTTGGGTCGAGTCAAGTCTGAAGTCTTTTGGGTCGAGTCTGAGTCAAGTCTGAAGTCAGCTGTTTGTGCGACTTAAGTGGACTGGAGTCCGAGTCTCAGACTTGAGTCCCCATCTCTGAGATGAACAGTTAAAAAAGTTACCTAACCAACACACAGAGAGCGGAAGGTGAGGGACATCCAGCATAACTTTTATATAATGAGCAATGTCAAACATTTGGAACAAACATTGGGAATTGGTGAAAGGTTAGTTGGCAGGAATTTGTTTGTGGTCCTTCTCAAGGTTTCTTCCATTTGTTCCCGTTAAAAGGATTTCTTGGGGTTTTTCCTTGCCCTCTTGAGGAGAGTGCTTTTTCTAAAGTTTTGCGTGTCAAATAGGCTACAATTGACTGAACTGTTAGCAGTAAACAGTTTGTAGCGCTATTTGTTTATGTACCGGAGCTTACCTATAACAGTGAAATTGTGGCTTGTTTCGACGGTTAACTACTTACTATCAAGTAGTTGATAGTAAATAATCAACGACTTAACTAGTAGTAAAGGAGGTTTTTGCTGCCTTGTCATCTTTACAAGCTAACAGTTAGCTAGCTATAAAAAGAAAAACATGTTTCATTCTCTGTGCAGCTCATAGGCTACCGCCGGCAGCTACTGGCAACTTTTAAAGCGGAATGTTGCATGTTACTCAATGCACGAGTTGATGTTGTGAATTAATCAACAATGATAATATGACAACTTAGATTTTTCCATTTGCTTCTATTGTCTCTCTTGCACAACATACACTTGAGTAATAATTGGATCTTCAAGCACTTTAAAAACGTAGGAGAAAAGGCTGAGTGATTAGCACTGCTGCCTCACAGCGAGTAGGCATGACAGATCCTGGTCCGGGCAGAGTTCGATCCTTGGTCTGGGCTCGGCCTTTCTGTGTGGAATTTGCATGTTCTCCCCTGGTTTGCGTGGGTTTCCTCCGGGTGCTCCGGTTTCCTCCCAACATAAAGGCATGCATGCATGCTAAGTAACTAGGACTACAGTTGAAAACTGTTGGCTGGCTAACACTGGCACATATACAGAAATGTTGATCAATGTGTATTGTCCTCATTAATACACTGAGAAAATTATATTTCCTCTTTTGAAGATATAAAGGGGTGGAGCATTCCAGCAGCACTACACCCCTGGCAATAAAATAAAATAAATAATGAATACATTTAAATGTTGTACTTTTTTGTCTCATTCCTAATTGCATGAAGAGAGAAAAAAAACTAACATCTAAGAAGGGTCTTTTTTTTTAAGCACAGCTATTTAAAGGTGCACTATGAGTTCCTGCATGGTTTCAGCGCGATTTCATTTTTGTCTCAAATCGTAGGCCTCTCTCCTTGATCCGCTAGCTGCCTGCCCCCTGAACACACCGTGAAAAAGCCCAGTCTCGGGAGACAGCACAGGGGTCGTAAACGTCAAACAAACACTAGAGGCACAGGATAGGCATCAAAAATACAACAAACACGTTCCAGCCAATCACCGACAAGATGGTTGGGGGAGGTGGTTAGTGACAGTCAGTTAGTCATGACAGTTACGGAAACACGGGGGAGGGGCGAGCTTGCTCTGATTTGTTTGAAATCTTGAAACGTCAACAGAAGTGTAGCCTGGTCCTACCAGACTCTGGTCCATTTCATTTGTACAGAGAGTCTGTGTTAAGTGTTAACTTCCTTGAAGGCGGGTACTCTGTTGAAGTTTAAAACTATTGGATCTGCCCAGAGCCAAGGGGGTAAGCGATCTCCTCACAACCCAAACCTCCTATGGCACCATTTTGATGCTACCAAGCCATCACCTCCCGTTAGCATCCCATTGACTGCCATTCATTTTGGCGCCACTTTGACAGCGAATATCTTTGCACCTGAAGCTTTTAAAGACTATTTGTCCATTGTTTATTTCTAAAGAAACACGACAATGTATAAAAGGCTCCATTACCTTGTACCTCACGTTATGGCTCCGTAGCAGACGTTTTTGTAAAAATAGGCCAACGATTGTGTCATAACCACGCGACTTACTGTCGCACAGTAGAGGAATTACCGTATAGTACAGGAGAAGCTCTCAGGCAGTTTCGTCTCACATTAGCTGTTTAAGTGTAATTATTAATGTTAACTAGCATTTTAGTTAGCAATAATTAGCCTGTGTCTATGTTATCTCATTACATATACCTACGTTCTCCGTCTCTGCAAGATTGGGAATGATTGAGATTTCTCTTGGCACAGCTACCAGAAGACTTACAACTTTCAGACACGTTGCTCACGTCACATTTACGTCGTCTCTCTCAGTTGGAGGCTGCGCAGTAACGCTCAGCCATCACCGGAAAAGTGCTTCTAATGGCCTTCACTGGTCTCCGTCCAGAGCAACAGGATCTGTTGGTCCATTCTTATATACTGTCTATGCCCAGAGCCACTCTGGATCTGCCATAACCAATCGCTCAAGTTTGGTCGTGACGTCGGCTTAGCATCGCTAGCGTTCGCCTTAGCCAACTCCTTCACCACTAACGGAGCGAGCTGAAAAATCAAACCGTGACGGAGTAGGGAATTAAAGGACCCAAACACAGGGAGAGGCAGGCAGGCAGGAGATGGTTTGAACTTGAGGATTTATTTAAAAAAGGAGTCCTGGGAGTAACGGCAGGCAAAAAAAAACAATTCCAAAAAATGAAGACAAAAGGCATCCAAAAGAGCAAGGGAGAAAAAAACCAGGAACAAACAGAAACAGGCAAGAGCTGACAGACACACAAACTAACCAGACAAGGACAGGAACACACGCAGGCTGGCAGGGCACGGACACAAATGGACGCAAAACAATCTAACAAGAGACAAAGGGAACACAGAGGTTAAGTACATGAGGTAATGAACAAATGAGGGACAGGTGATACAGCAGGTGAAACACATCAGGGCGGGGCAGGACAATTAGACAAGGCGGGAAACATAGAAAGCAAAACTAGACAAGACAAGAAATAAAACAGGAAACAGAAATATACACAGAGAACAGAACACAGTCAAAACGGGGTAAACAGAAACCTACACAATAGACAGGGAAATAAGTAAACAGAAATATACACAACAGAAATATACAAAACAAGATACATACAGGAATCTACCAACATGGCAACAGAAATATACAAACAGGTAACAGAAATGTCCAAAACAGGCAACAGAAATGTCCATAACCATCACACAACCTTTTCCCGAACCCCGTGGGGAGGAGGGCCACAACATCATGGCCACCAACACAACTCAGTAAAGATTATTCTTGCTCGGGCTTTAACTTCTGGATATTCAGCAGCGTTGCCACAACGGACCAAATGGCTTCGCTCGCATCTTTCTCCGCCGCCATCACGGAACTACAACTCAAACTAGCGCATGACCTCAACGTCATCGTTTCTCAGCCACTCCCTCTGTTCGCTGATTGGACCACCAAATAAATTTGGCTGGAGAAAACCCAGGACTATACCGCAAACCCAGACGTAGTACTGAACGGAAATGAAAATTGAGCATAAGTACGTAGGAGGGCGGAGCCAGGCTAACAGAAGTGACCATGCAGGAACTCATAGTGCACCTTTAGGCCCAGATGGGGCCCGTTGAGAGAGGTGGGGCCCTAAATGCAGCACTCACCATCCTGAAAGACAAGCAATGAAACAATAAATGAACCATGAATTAATTTTGCAATCTGGGTGAAGACGGGAAATATCACTACTTAGGGTTAGGGTTAGGGTTAGTCACTGATCTAAATGATATAAATATTACAAAGCAGTTCATCGATTGATTATTGGGTGGCAGTGTTTCAGTTTTTGCCTGGTTTAGCCTTACATGGTATGATATGCCTGCCAATTGGTTTGATCAAGTTTACGTTTTTGTAGCTACAAAGGATTCCCTTTAGTCTTCTCTTTTCTCTATATGGCTGTAATTGTGATTCAAGTGATGTGAGTTTTTTTCAAAGTGGCTTTCTCTTTGCCGCTCTAACATAAAGCTGTGACTGGTGAAGCATCAGGTAACTGTTGTTGTATGAACGGTCTCTCCAATCTCTTGAGTGGTTGCAGGACTCTTGGTGGCGTCTTTCGCCGGTCTTCGTCTTGCACGCTCACTGAATTTTAGAGGACGATCTGCTTGAGGCCGATTTACCGCCGTACTATTGGATTGTCCCTTTGCATTGTGTAGGTTTTGCCACTGACTCACCAAATGCTGGAGTTTACTGACACAGGTTTAGTTATACTACAACCAAGTGAAACCCCCAGTTGATTTTCATTTAACAAAACAAAGGTTTTGTGTAAATCAAACCATTAGGGTGTTGTAAAATGTTTTTTTTAATTAACTGATGTCAATGTCAAATTTCATCATATTTGTTAAATACACATCCGCCACATGCTTCGTCGTTGTATTTTGTATAAATGTGTAAATGTACAGGACATTTCATTCATGGTCTCATGGTGCACAGAGTAGAGTTTATGATGTTTCAGATGTGCTGGTTGTCAAAAAGTCCCATTTTCAGGGAGTGTTCAGTCTCAATGCACAAAGCAAATGACCCATGTCAACCCTACTGAGGCGCTGTTATAATGGCAACCACATTCTTTGTCATAACTCACATTCACACACAAAATGACATTGCAAATTCAAATGTGTTCATTGGCGCGTTCTTTAGATTCTTCTGCATCTTCTGATGTAAGCAGCTGCAATTTCCACCTTAAAAAAAACAACTAATGTCAATATTTATTCAAATCATTTAGATTTTGTACTTGTTCATTTGCCACATGATCTTAAATAGCCCAAAATAATTTAACTTATTATATGACTTCTAAAACCAATCTGCTGCACCAGTGATGATTTAGTTGTGTCATAATACAGTAAAGGGGGTGAATACTTGCAAACATGCAGTTTGTATTATATGTTTGTCATTTTTTATTATTTTTTATTATTAATTTTAATTTTACATGCAAGTCATTAGAACAAGTTCTTATTTATTTTAGGGGAAGGGAAGGAGGGCTAGGAGATAAAATACATTAGACATACATACAGTTTCAAATGACATTAAATACAATTTAACGTAACACCTAAAATTGGCAATGAGAAGCAGTCAACAAGTAGAGTATGACAAGAGAAACGTAAAGGTACATGGGTGAATAAGAAAGGAATGTGTAGCTGGGTAATGATGATGTAAAAAAGCAACGGCAAGGATTTTAAAGGAAGAAATGGAAATGAGTTTGTCCAGTTTAAGAGTCTTTTGCAGATCATTCCAGTGGCGAGCAGTTCAGTTGGTTTTGGGGATGCTTAATTGAATATGAAGTGAGAACCGGGTATTGTGTGTGACAGAAACTTGCTGCAGCAGGCGACATAAGTAATGAGGTGATCGGCCGAGAAGGGTCTTGTAAATGAAAGTGAACCAGTGAATCTTACGGCGAGTATGAAGGGAAGGCCAATTCATTAATTTAGTAATTCATTTAGATTATGTAATCTATAGATATATATATATAGAGAGAGATCGTTTTTTTTTTTTTATTAAACATATTCATGGTAATTCCTAGAGCATACAATCATAGAAGGGTGGCCATACCAATCTATATTAGGACACTATGGAGGGAAGATATCGCTCAGGGTAATGTTGGGAAAGAGGTGTGTTCCAGTAAATTGCATCACTGCTGCACACATAATAGGCAGTAGTGGAATCAATCAAGTGGGGCCGTCTTGCTTTTGCATGCAGGGCAATGTGTGAACTGTGTGCATGCGTATGAGCATGCATGAGTGAGCGTGAGAGGCATATTAAACAGGCTTTGCACTGAATTCAGGTTATAAGCAGCAGCTGAACTCCACCGTTGGGTTTGTGTTGTTGGATTTCCTTGCTCTTATGCCTAAATTATTTCCATATGACTCAGGCTAAGATGATGATGACGATGACAGCGGCATGCTGTGAGCTCTGTTTCAGCTTTTGAGACTCCTGTTTTGCCAGATCTGGCAAAACAGGTTAACTACTGTTGGGGTTCCATTCGTAATTTAATAATAGCCAGTCAAATCACATTTTAAACACTTTAAACGCAGCAGACAGTTCAGCAGTTTAATGACCTGAGAGGGAAGGCCAAGCTGGCGTTTTGAAGAGAACAATTCTTCTAAAGTTGTACCTTTAGTTTATTTACAGTAATTTATATACAGTAGTTACTGGTATAGTCAGTTAAAAAGGTGAAATATAAACATAAAAACATTAAATGGGTACAGTGACTAATATAGGCCACAAAGTGGCAGTACATTTAAGACAGTGGCCAAATGTGGCTTCATCCCAGCAGTACTCACTGCCTCCTCAGTAGAAATATAGAAAGAGTAGAAAGAGATTCAGTTGCTATGATCTGCGATTGAAAGGCCTCAGAGAAAATGCAGTTAGCCCTTACCCAAAATTAGGCTAATATACCTCATAGACCTAATATAGCCATAAAATCTGGAGCTCCATGTCTGGGTGTCAAACCCATAGTAGAATGTGTAAACCCACATGTAGGAGAGTTTTGTAAAAGGCTGAGGGAAAGCTCAATGCAAGTGGTAATCTGCAGTGACCTTGTCAAAAGAGAGAAAGACCTGTGCAAACACAGGCAGTCCACCAGAGGGCACCAGGAGAATACAAAGTATTTTTGACACACTGAATCAGGAGCACAAGGTACTGTGTGCATAGCAAATACATTTGAAATAGATTGATGAGTTAATGTTTAGTTCATGTCTAACCCTTTTTTTTAAGGTGGAAATTGCAGCTGCTTACATCAGAAGATGCAGAAGAATCTAAAGAACGCGCCAATGAACACATTTGAATTTGCAATGTCATTTTGTGTGTGAATGTGAGTTATGACAAAGAATGTGGTTGCCATTATAACAGCGCCTCAGTAGGGTTGACATGGGTCATTTGCTTTTGTGCATTGAGACTGAACACTCCCTGAAAATGGGACTTTTTGACAACCAGCACATCTGAAACATCAACATCAAACTCTACTCTGTGCACCACGAGACCATGAATGAAATGTCCTGTACATTTATACATTTATACAAAATACAACGAAGAAGCATGTGGCGGATGTGTATTTAACAAATATGATGAAATTTGACATTGACATCAGTTAATTAAAAAAAACATTTTACAACACCCTAATGGTTTGATTTACACAAAACCTTTGCACCATCATGTTGTCACTCTGAGGGCGGGTCTTGAACACACCCACTGTCTGTGGAGAGGCATGCGGGTCATCACTGACTACAAGCCCACTCCACAAACTGTGGACTTGTGAGTCATAACTGCATATCCAATGTGCCGAATGAGTTTCAGACCACACCGGGTGTTTTTAATTTAACAGGGTGGAGGACGAGGCACTTGCCTCTTAAAAACTGGATCTGTAGTTGAATTCCCTGAACCACAGCGCTGTGAACAGACCAAGTTATCATTGTGTTGTTGTCAAAACACACACATACAAACAGTCACACACAGACACACACAGTGGCGGTTGTAACCCATTTTAACCACATGGGCCAGACTGGGGCCAGCTGCTATTTAGTTATTTAGCTGCGGAAGGGTTCAGAAGCCAAGTCAGACAGTTTATCTAGAGAAATATAGTAGGAATTAGGACAATGTGTTATCTTACCAACAAAGTTAACAGCTTGGTGTATTACAACAAACCACACAATATTCAATCAGTAAACTTTTGGCCACATTTAACATTTATGTTCACATCAACAAGAAATGTGGCATGACTCTTATCTATGCATAAAGAAAAAAGCCTTCGAGGCCTACAGTATTCTAGTTACTTTATTTTTTATTTGTGTCAGTGTCCTGAATTCATTCTTCAGAATTTTGTTTCATCAGTAACTATAATTAAAACAAGTAATGTTGATAAAGAAAGCACCATAAAGAAAAACTGACAATTACTGTCATAGCATACCCTGCACTGAAAGAAAAAAATCCATAGAAAAACAGATAATGTCCTGGCAGAAAATGACCAGTACCTTTTTCTGTTAAGGTTACGGACATTTCTGTTAATCCAAAAAAACGGTACATTTTATAGAATTCAAGTATATCCTCTGTACCTTTAAACGGACATTTCTGTTAATCCAAACAATTTAAATATGAAAAAACACCTGTGAAAAATCATTACAGAAGATTCCTTCATATTAACACAGTATATTATCTCCTCATTCTGCGGACTTTTCTTACAGTGTGGCTAGTAGAAGAAAATGACCATCCAGCTCAAACATTGTTCACCTGTTGTCCTTTACACATAGTTATTAGCTTATTGGATGCGCCTGTGCTATCTGATGTAATCCATTACAACAGCCCTTCATTAATACAACCTGCCTGACTTGTATAATGTTTAGATTGCCAGATAATTTTAGAGGCTGCAGTGTGTGGTCCAGTTGAATTGAATTACATTATATTGAGAGGTGAGATAGTACCTCAGAGTATTTAGCAGGAATGTACAGTACTGCCATCCAAAAGAACAACACCAACAGCAGCAAACAGTCGTACTTCCACTTGTTGAGAGCACTCAGAGAACGTACAAGTGCAGTTTCAAAAGTCCACAGTGAGTCCCGGGGTAAGATTTTTTCTTCCAGAGTAATGTTCATCCATCAACACTGACAGCCATGCAGAAAGTGATAGCCAGACTATTACAGCCAATGCAAATAAATGGACTGATTACTCTCTTATGAAAGCTGCCTTCAGGAGTGTGAGGAACATTTTTCTCCCAGTTACTAGCCAGCTCATACACTCCAAACCTAGGCGGGATTAACACAACTTTAAAGTGTTAGTTAAATGTCAGGTTAAGACAAACAATGACTTGATTTCAGAATAAAGCAAATAAAGCAGTAAATAAAACGTTTTATTGTCACTCACAAATGTATTCACAAATGGAGACACATGCCGTTGATCTATTCTATTATTGATCTACAGTTTTTTGTGACATTGTAGAGAAGTTTGTTTTAGATTTTTGTTTTGTATTTAATAAGAAAAAGTGATAATTGGTGAAATTCATATAAGATATATTTTATCTATAATATCGTGTTGAAAAATTTGTTCTACTTAACTCAATCTGCTTGAGCCAGTTCTAGCCTCTAGGTTGAAGTATATTGGACAAAAAATAATTCACAGGGTACACTGCAATTTTCAGAACCTGACCTTTTTAGGTGCCTTCCTTCAAGGAGGTCTGCAGCAGAAAAAACACTGATACTTAAACTCCTTCACTTGGGGCAGCAATTCACTCCAAACCTGGAGGGAGCAATCCACTGTTTTCTGACAGAGAACCATGGCTTCAGACTGGGAGGTTCTGCAAACTGCCCCAGCAGTGCATGATGGAAATCACTGTCGGATGAAGCCGACAGAACCACATCATCTGCAAAGAGTAGACACTTTCTTTCCCCCGGTTACAAGATCCTGTCCATGAAGATCCCAAACAGAGTCAGTGATAAGGGACAACCCTGCCAGAGCCCAACACTCAATGACAATGTGCTTGACTTTCTGACGCTCGTTATATAAGGACCAAACTCCCATGGCCCCTCAAGTAACCTTGCATGGGTGAAAACTTGGTCCAGTGTTCCATGACCAGGATGGAATCCACACTGCCCGTCCTGAATCTGAGGTTCTGGGTCTCATTTTAAGTACCCTGGCATGAGCTGTCCCAGGGAGAATCATGGGTGTATAATAATAAGTCAATACAGCATTCGAGGCGGTGCCCCGTTAATTCCTATGAGGGTTGCACAGTGGTGCACGAAGACTTCATGTAGCCAAAAATGACTCGGATGATCAGCACTGCTTCCGCAGTATGGGGCCCATAGAGCATGTGCACTAGAGACCTCTGCTGGGGGCCGAGCCGGCTACTTCCGGTTTAGCGCTCCGCTAGTTTCGCTTGCAAGACCTATCTCCACAGCGCTGCGGAGTAAGGTCTGGCTCCTCCGCACATACACTCCTGGATAGGAGAAGAAAACGCTCTGGGTTGTTTGCATTTCTCGAAAAACAATCACAATTGTCTTGGGAGGCGCTAAGCTCCGGACGCTCTGCAAAATAGTCTCGGGACGGAAGTTGTTTTGGTGGAACATTTTGTCCATAGCCATCCCCGCCAATCAGTCCCAAAACATCCCAGTACGATAATAATTGTTGTAAACGTATTATTTGTAAATCTTAGCAATCATTCCCAGAAAGAACCAAGCAGGCCTGCCTTGTTGCACTATCCAAATGTTCTTCAAAACTTGCCATTTTCAGCGAATAGCTTGCTAGCTCGGTGTTTGTTGATGCTTTCCAAAACCAACAGAGTAATTTTGCAGGGGTTGTGATGCTCACAAAAAAGTATACACTGATTTACAGATGTCTCTTTCCAACTCCACACATCTCAGTCTAAGTAAGTCCATGGGGAAAAAAGTCTTTTTGGGCCAGAGGGCATCACGTGACGGCCCGGGAGTTGCAATTCCACTGTTGGCCTGGAGAGAATAAGCAGTGTGATTCCCAAACAATTGGAGAACACCCTGCGGTCTCCCTCTTTTTAAAAATGGGAACCGCCACCCTGGTAGTTCACCACCAGATCATTTCCCCAGTTAGGGTCAGCAGTTCTCCTCCCCTGCTGAACACAGTCTGGGCCAAGCCCTGCTTCCCCTGCCAGATACTTCCTGGCCTCCTGATTTCCTCCCACACCTGGGTTTTTGCTTCTGCAACCACCAAAGCTGCTGCAGCCCTTCTGGTTTCCCCAGAACCTGTCTGCTTCTTCAGAAGACTCCTGGGCCAGCCAAGCCAGAAAGGTCTCCTTCTATAGCTTGACTGGAAATCTTCTGACCACAACTCAGAGCAGCAGCCTCCACAATGACCATGGACACATGGCCCAGTTCACCCTCACCACATGCCCATCACCCTTGCTCCTCTCTTCACCCGAGCGTCCCAGACATACGGCTGCAGATCTGATCATATGACCAAAAAGTTGACCATTGACCTTTGAACTAAGGTATTCTGGTTACACTTATGAGTGATAACATGGTGTTTGTTATGGCTTATGGATCACATTAACACATTAGCAAGTTAGAAGTGTTGAACATTATCTTGCTTTACATTTTTCTGAGCTGTGCATATTGCACAGAGTATAGCGTAATTAGTGTAGGCAAGCAGTTTGTGGTAGGTAGGCCTAGTTCTCTCTCTCACACACACATACACACACTCACACAGAGCTAGAGAGAGAGAGAGAGAGAGAGAGAGAGAGAGAGAGAGAGAGAGAGAGAGACAGACAGACAGACAGCCAGTGCAGATCAGAGGTTTTGAGGGCTTTTCAGACCAGTTCAGTTAGCAGTCTTCTGCTGCCCTGTCCTCTACATTTGGTTACAACATATAACATATCTAATAACTTCAGTTAGTCTTCTATTTGTTTTCCTTTTTTCGGCGCATGAGGCCATGCACTATGTGCAGAGAGCAGCGGAGCGGGAAATCTGGATGTCTGGATGTAGATGGATGAATAGATGGGCGGAAAACTGACAGCACCGTGAAATCACCGTGAAGTGGACGTGGCGTTCAGCGCCGGGGTTCCTGCAACTTTGTCCGCTGTTACTGTCGAACAGGTGAAGCTGGGGATTGAACAAAGCTTTAAGACGGATTGGCCCGACATGTGCATCTATTCTCTGGTTTTCGGAGTGCGTTGAGCGGCTGACGGGATAAACGAAGCACATGCAGTCTGCTCTGTTCTTCTGGATTGAGATCGGAAATCCTGCTCGTCTTTGAAAGTACTTTTTTTTATATATAGGAACCTGACATTGGGGATGCTAGAGGAATTAATCTCTCAGTAATATAACACATCCTGTACGTAAACTATAGGCCTACATGAGTCTATGGGAAAAGGCTCAGCGGAGACTAACTTTATTGCAAGAGTCATTTATGTGAGATTTCCAGAGATGAAGGAAAAATGCAAGAACGCGGCGAAGACGCGGAGAGAGAAAGAGAACGGGGAGTTCTATGAGCTGGCCAAGCTGCTGCCTCTGCCGGCGGCCATCACCTCGCAGCTGGACAAGGCCTCCATCATCCGACTGACCAGCAGCTACCTCAAGATGAGAGCAGTCTTCCCCGACGGTAGGCACTGCATGGGAGCGCCCGCAGAGGGGACAGGCATTATTAGCCTATAGGCTCCAATTCATTTAAATGTCACATTATTCTAAGGGCCGAAAGGGACAACACACAAGGAAAAAAAATGTAGGCTATAGATAGTGACATATTTAAATGTATAGCCTACCCATACACTCTGAAACATCTGTCAAAAACACACACTCCGTATGTTCTATAATGGTCGATATAGTCAAAGCAAATTGGTAGCCATTCTCTGTAAGAAAGTGTCACAAAATCACGGACCATTGCCTTTTTTACTTCATCAGATTATTGTGAAAAATAGTATGAAATACATTCCAAACATAGGCTATAACAAATACTGTTAGTTCTCAATATAGAAAATATAGCCTAGCTGTTCCCTTGTGGCGTGTCCATGTGTAAAAAAAAAAAAAATAAGTGTCATAAACATCCAACTAATACGAGTTTTCACACTGTTGTCTCTCTTAAATTGTTTGAAGTAAAGAAGAAGAAAAATAGATCCACGCTTCTTTTTGGTAGCCTACGTGTTTCTTAGTAGGCCTATAGGCCGAATTGCTTTTTATAAGTTGGTTAATGAATAATGTAGGCTACTTATATTGCTTATTAATTAAAAAGTGAGTCGTCCGTGTAACAATTTACCAAGTAACTGCATTATTACATAGAAAACCTAAATCAGGATTTTCACAACCATGATGTTGTTCTTGTCAATATTCAAAAACAGGCCTAAATGATTTATTAATAAAGCCACGAGTTACATCTTAAACTCTTTGTAATGAGTAGCCTATCATAGCTTTTTAGCGCTTTAAAACAATGTTGACACGGTAATTAAAATGAAGTTTAAAATAAACTTTAAACTTAAAAAAAAAAAAAATTCCCCAGAGAGTTACTACAAAATGTAGGAGTCTTTGTACCACATTAAGACTTTTGCCCGAAAGATACAATGATCAAATAATAATAATAATAATAATACTAATAGCCTAATAATAATAATCGTTTTCTTTTTCTTTTTATTATTTAGGCTATTTTGACTTCACCGTGACGTAGCCTATGATTCAGTCCTCCTTGCAGTAGTAAAAGTGAAAGTTTGCTCCTTCACTCAATCACCATCTCTGGGCTGTTAAACCAGTTGGGTTAATTAGGGTGTCATCGAAGTGTTGAGCTTGTTTTCCAACTCTGATTAAAAGCTGATGTCTACTTTAAACGCCTCACTCATTCATCAAGGTGAATTATTTCATTAGGCCGCATGCAGCTGCGCCGGGGCAGGTTAGAGGGCAGGAAAACAGAGCCTTTCCTCTCTGTCATCACTCATAAAGTCAGAGGGAACACACGGCCTTCTGTGGCCGGGCCACCCGTTAGAGTGAGAGTCCGGCCGCGTAGCCGCCATCACGGCCTCTCTGTCCGGGACGCGTTAACGCCTCGGCGGCGGCAGGCCTGCCCGTTTACTCCCTCCATCAGCCTGGGGAATGTAACGCTCATAGAGCCACCGGAGATGGTGGATTATTGTGTAGCCCTCCCTGTAATCCCAATAAAGCTCCATAATATAGCCGAGGGGTATGGGGGAAGTCAGAAGATCAGGAAGACAAACTTGGAGTTATCGGCGCGTGGCAGCACTTCATTTGAAGCCTTTATGACTTCACCATCTGTTTAATGCTCGGAAGAAGCACCAGACCTATATGTTTTGTTTTTTTAAAGATCATTTTTTTTTGGGGGGGGGGGCTTTATTTGATAGAACAGCTTAGACACGAAAGGGGAGAGAGAGATGGGGAACGACATGCGACGCGGAACCGAACCCGCGGCCGCTGCGGCGAGGACTGTGCCTCTGTAAGGGGCGCACGCTCTACCAGGTGAGCCAACCAGGCGCTCCAGACCTATATGTTAATATGTTTTTGTGTCACTGTAAATACAGACACGAATTTCAGACAGACAAAAGTCACTTTTTGCCGTTGATCTCCGGCTGCAAACAGCCGATATAGTCCAAGTGGATAAAGCGTCGAGACGTCTTGCGTCTGTTTGCTGACCGACCTGCTGTTTTATTAGTTAATCCAGAGCGTTTCCCTCAGGTTGGCCTATGGCAAATTAACGGCCGGGACACAGCAGTATCGTGCATCTGAAGGCATTATTATTTCGTTGTTTGAAAATACGTGATAACACAAAAACGTAGCTTTTATTATTTTGGATACGCAGTCCATGCATCCGCCCGACGCACAGAAGCCTGATTGTAATGATCTGTAGCCTTACTTCGGCTCCTGAGTCTTTGCTATTTAATACACATGGTTTCACACACACACACACACACACACACACACACACACACACACACACACACACACACACACACACTACATTTAAATGTATTAAGATTAGAAATATGGACTGAACGGCTATACTATTTTAAGATGAATGGCCAACAGTAAAGATGGCTTTTTGCATAGGCTATAATTTCTTATTCAGTTTATTTTATGTTGGTGTTAGCCTTTGTTATTTTGGTAAATGTGTTAGTTGGAGTTATTATGAGAAGGACAACATCAGGAATCCAGCAAAGTCATAACATTTGTTTGAGTAATTTTAGCTAGGGGTCAAGCGATATTGAAGTTAGTGGAATAATCTATTATTCAAATAAGATTATGTAGATTTAGGCTACATTTGTGACTAATTTGTGTTTAGTTCAACACTTGTTTTCAAAGCCAGTGATTGTTAGGAAGAGCTTATCATTTTTTTCACGATTCAAAAGAGTTCACAAGTAACAGACAAAGACAAACACAAGTAGCCTACACATTGAAATACGTGTCATAATTCTGCATAGACATCATAGCCATTTTAATGAAGGCTGGTTCTCAGAGATGAAAAGTAAATCATTTACTCAAACATGGTGCCTCTTGTAATTTAGAGGCACTGCTTTAGTTCAGTATTTAACTGCTGCAGTTATCAGTTACTTTTGCAGTCAAAGATTTTAGATATCAAATATGTTTTGCGTTTTTAAAAAATGTGTGTAGGCTATCGCTGCAGTTCAAATCATTCATCAGCCTAACCCGAACCTGCCACAACCTTCACAAAACCGGCACACATTAACATTATTAAAGTGGCAGAGTTTCAGAATATGTTAAGAACTACTTGTGTACATTTCACTGCTAATACTTTTACTTCTATACCCTAACATTTTAATTGATGCCATGTCCATTCCTCCAACAAGTTTTAAAATATAGAAAATGGATGCATGTTGAGCTTTGATGATTTCTGGTCCTTTTTCTTTGCAACCCTAGAAATTCAACATTTTGAATTTAGTATTTCCCATCGCCCCTCAGTGCCAATATTCCAGCAGCTCTGGTATGAAATTACAATTGATGTGAAAAGCAGAATTGATTGTACTTAGCAGGAACCCTGTTTCTTTCTGCTTTCAGCACAAGTTTGCAGGAAATGCTTCAGTAGAAATGAAATGCTTTTTGCGCATGTAGGCTTCCAAAAAAACATTGATTCTGCCTTTTTAAACTCAGTCCTACAGTAATGTGGGGCATTTTGTGTTCTAGATGTATGCAGATATGTGTTTATTTAGCTTTTAAAGAAGTTCCCCCTTTAGAATAATGTGATAATATTCCATTATATGCTATGTTATCAGTTGAACAATATACTCAACCATACATTTAGTTTGGAGCACTTTGACTGTTATCAGTGTGTATTTTGTCGTTTGTTTATGGGGAAATGTGTGAGAGAGACACATGCAGCCAGCAACAGCTGATTGGACTCTGTGACACTGTGGATAGACTTCAAACTGATGAAAACCTAATGTTTATGTCAGCGAGAAGTGAAGCGTAACACCTTTTACAGATCCTAAAAAAAATTGTCGACAGTTGCATTCTAAAAAATAAGCACTGAGAGCTGGCTGGGCCATGATAAGTCACATTGTTGACCCTCCTAGCTCGATGACAGCTGGGCATTTGATTCACAGCAGACAGCGGGGTCTCTGAATGCCAGCATGGATTATGGAAAAAAGAGTTTAGATTAACAGTGTCAAGCACTAACATTTCACTCCTTCCTGATCAGGTGATGACAGAACTCTCTGTTTCCTCCAATGTTTGTCTTGTTTCGAGCTGTTCCCACACAGACTACCTTGATGCAAATATTATTTTTACCTCCGCCTTAAGCACAAAGTAGGGGTTGGTACACGGAAACGTATCCCAAGAAACGGAGATGCCACTCAGTGTGTTGGCATGTTTCACAAAGCATGTCTCAGTTCTGTCTCCCAAAGCAACACACACTTATTCTTTTCTTCAAGTGTAGAAGTAAAAATAAGTACTGTCATGTCATGGACATACACAATTAGGTAGTTATGGAGTCTGCGCAAGGATGTGGATACGGATACAAAGCAGATCAATTACATATTAACATTTAAATTATTAATTGGAATAAATGAAATAAATTATAATAAATATAGTGCTTTAAATAATTATAAATAATACATTTCAGAATCAGTTGGTCTCCAAATGAAATGTTTTGTATCCAAAAATAAGTGCCCTAGTCCTGTAGCTCTCTGGGCCATGTGTGCCCACTCTCGTGCGATTTCTGGGAAACGTGAAAATGTTGGAGCAGTTGTTGAAATACTGTGTGAAAACACTCCTGACCTTACAGATTGATCGCTAATCTGGAAATGGGCCACAGCCTGGGAATTATGTATATATCGGATGATGTGCACAAATCGCATCACAAACCAGTGGCGACACTCAGTGCTGATGCAAGAAGCAGTGTGTGCTACATGTAGAGAATTGGAAAGTAACTGGAGGACGGGGTCGTGGATGGGCATGTAGCGCATGTGCTTTCCCTAACTTTAACTGTACCACAGCTGCCATGCACAACACCATTGAACATAATCCTAAATGTTGCAGAACGGTCCAATATCAATGCTATGCCCTATTGTCAGATGAATGCAATGTACATTTAACAGTGTACCAGCTGTCTGAACTGTAAATGGCATAATTTGTATAATTCTAAATTGTCATGATGAACTAGCTGATCCTCTCCAATCCGTCTGATCTTTTCCACCAGCAGCAGGCAGCTTGAGCAGTCTTGAATGAGGCAAAAAGGGTTAGTTTGTTAGTTGTATGCATGTTTGAGTTTTTTGTTGTTGCCTATAGCCAGACCAATGTAGTGGTTAATAAGGAAGTCAATTTAACCAAATTCCCCAAAAATATATTAAATTGTCACTTCCCTTTATTGGTATTTCTGCATGCAGATAGTTTGGGCTTCATTTGTCCCGGTTTAGAGATACCTTGCCCTAACACAATACAATGTAGGTGAATGGAAATTAATTTATCCTTGAACAAGACAGCCATTAGCAGCTCTGTGAGGCTGCAGTCTATAGACACAGCAGTGTGGTGTCAGCGTGCTAACATGCTCACAATTTCAGTGCTAACATGCTAATGCTAACCTGGTATATTGTTTACCATGTCCAACATCTTATTTTAGCATGTTACATTGCTGCACTAAAAAACATAAATGAACCTCATGTTGGCGCTAAAATGGACAGTCAGGGGATCACCAAAGTCAATAGGATTCATCCTCTGGGAGTGGGGAATGCCTCAACATTTGTACTATGTATTGTTGTATGTTGGGTTTGAATGTGCCTGACCACAAACGAAGTTCCCTCACAAGAAAAAAAAAGCCGCGTAAGAATCAGATATACTTACAGTAATGTGTTATACTAATGTTCTATTCAAACATCCTGCATTTGATCAACACACATATGATCACAACCGGGATACTGAGCATGTATGTGCACAGCTGCACCCTTAACTCAAGTCATGTAGTCATCAGTCGAAGAGAAGAAAAAACGATGAATATTTGTAATGAGCTACATCCTAAGATGATCGTCCAATACAATGACATTTTGCAAATGAGACATACTTCTAAAATGCTGCTGTTGATGGAAAACGTCAGTATTTTATTCATGCTCTTATTGGAGAACATTTGTCTACATCCCGCCCAGACCTTCAACCGATCCGATATCCTCTGTGGACATCATAGAACGCTATACAAAATATAACAGGAAACCATAAAGCGTCTAAAGTTTTATTTTGTTATTTAGCTGTCATATACACATTGCTTTATTCATTTTAATGCAGGCCTTTCGGAGGCTAAGTTCATACTCTAAGCCGTGCACTGTAAATAGCATTAAAATAAACAATATTGGATCATAAAATGTGGTCAGGATATCCAATAGTTACTGATAATACCTGCAAATCAGTACAGAAATGACAGACTGTCCCTTGTGGAGGAGTCAAAGACAATTTACAGACAAACAAATCTAGGGGATATGAATAAGCAGGTTTCTTATGTTCCATCTCACATCCCTGAAGACTTCTAACAGGAACCGCTGTGTGTGCATGTACACATACTAGACAAGTGCTGTTTATGACACAGACCAGTAGCTGAATAAAGTTGAATTAAACTAAAATATAATGTGCTCTGACGGCACATATATTGGGTGTTCCCCGAGTTAAAGAACACAGCTAACCAAGCTGCAGTTGTGGCCCTCTCTACACTGCTTGCTTGATGACTGATTCTCCTCAAATGGAAAAAGACGGCACCACCATCTCACTAACGCCCAAAAGCTAAAGCAGACTACTCTGTGTACAGCCAGAATAAAATATCTTATAGAAATAAGATCTGATTTGCTTGTCTTGTATTTTCAAAACTGGACAAATCCCCATTAATGTTTTTTTTTTAAACGTATATATATATATATATACATATCTGCAAATAAATAAACATCAACCGATTTGATGACCGGTTGATGTTTATTTATTTGCAGAGTCTACTTGCAAGTCTGACCTGGAGTCACATCTTCTCTGATATATTCTGATATGTTTTTAATATTTCTTTTCCTCAAGTCCGGTGAGTATCAGAGAGTGGAGTTACTTAACTCTGGAAGTTCAACATTGTTATTGGGTTAGCGTTGTGGAAGTCAGCATATTTGGGGTCAAAGTTCAATTTAGTTGAATTATTTTGCCACAGAACCTCGTAAAAAATGAAAGCGTGCTCACACAGCCACTCTCTCCTCAGTCATTTCCTTGATATGCACAATTTTAAACATGCACGTTTGGTGTGAAAGCCTTTACTGTATCTCTCTGAGTATTTGTCTCTTGCATGCTGACTGTCTTACAGTGTCTGTCTCTCTCTGTAGGTCTGGGTGATGGATGGGGTCAGTCAACAAGGTTCAGTCCTCTGGACAGCATGGCTAAAGAACTGGGCTCCCACCTTTTACAGGTCAGTACAGGAAACAACAAACCATGTCCTAGCAGTGCTCTGCCACACTCTACTGTACACTTTTCTGTGGGAGAATGTTCTGCATCAAACTGCTGCTCTATACCAAATCATATCACTGTATGCTAGTGTATGCTTTGCTATTTCAAATGTTGCTATGCTATACTACATTAGAGTGCGGGTCAGCAAACAGCAGCATAAAGCCTATGGGCTAAATCTGGCCTTACACCAAATTATTAAAGGCCCTATGACATGCTGCTTTTTGGATGCTTTTATATAGGCCTTAGTGGTCCCCTAATACTGTATCTGAAGTCTCTTTTATATAGACCTTAGTGGTCCCCTAATACTGTATCTGAAGTCTCTTTTATATAGACCTTAGTGGTCCCCTAATACTGTATCTGAAGTCTCTTTTATATAGACCTTAGTGGTCCCCTAATACTGTATCTGAAGTCTCTTTTATATAGACCTTAGTGGTCCCCTAATACTGTATCTGAAGTCTCTTTTATATAGGCCTTAGTGGTCCCCTAATACTGTATCTGAAGTCTCTTTTATATAGACCTTAGTGGTCCCCTAATACTGTATCTGAAGTCTCTTTTATATAGACCTTAGTGGTCCCTAATACTGTATCTGAAGTCTCTTTTATATAGGCCTTAGTGGTCCCCTAATACTGTATCTGAAGTCTCTTTTATATAGGCCTTAGTGGTCCCCTAATACTGTATCTGAAGTCTCTTTTATATAGGCCTTAGTGGTCCCCTAATACTGTATCTGAAGTCTCTTTTATATAGACCTTAGTGGTCCCCTAATACTGTATCTGAAGTCTCTTTTATATAGACCTTAGTGGTCCCCTAATACTTTATCTGAAGTCTCTTTCCCGAAATTCAGCCTTGGTGCAGAATTACAGCCACTAGAGCCAGTCCCACAATGAGCTTTCCTTAGGATGTGCCATTTCTGTGTCTGTAGCTTTAAATGCTATTGAGGAGGAGAGAGGGGGGGGGGCAAGGTGAAGGGTGGGGGTGTGGCCTTGACCAACTGCCATGCTTCGCTTGTTTTCAAGCCATGTTGTCTCTCTCTTTCTCATGGGCGGGCCAAATTCTCTGGGCGGGCAAAGCAGAGAAAGGGGAGGTAACCTTTCCCCTTATGACATCATAAAGGGAAGATTCCAGATCGGCTCATCTGAGCTTTCATTTTCTCAAAAGGCAGAGCAGGATACCCAGGGCAAAGTGAAATTATCATGCCATGGGACCTTTAAGCCCTGCAGTTACAGTTGGAATTTACAACGCATGAGGGATTTTGTGCTTCTTCATCACTCCACCATAAATATACCATTTTAAACAACAATTAAATACTGTAAATAATATAATATGGACAGCACAAGTATGGTGCTTTTAAGTTTTTTAATTATGCAATGTTTTTTAAAGGTCCCGTATTGTAAAAAGTCAGAGTTCTATGTCTTTTTTATTATAAAGCAGGTCGAGGTGCTGGATAAATACTGTGAAAGTATCAAAACGTTCAATCCACAGACAAATGCACACAGCCTTTATTCAGAAATTGTGCCTTTAAACAAGCCGTCAGGACTTCCAGATGGTTGCGATGTCACAACTCTACAATATATAGGTAGAAAGTGCTGCTACAGTGCCGTTACCGTCATTCCCTGACTGCACTGATGGTGCAGAGACGCCTAGAGCGCAGATGCTGGAAGACCCAGACACACTGACCAATCAGAGCAGACTGGGCTTTTCAGGAGGGGGGCTTAAAGAGACAGGCGATAAAACGGAGCGTTTAAGACAGAGGGTGAATACAGGGATATTCAGACAGACAGTATGAAAAAAATAATGTTTTTTCTGAACATTAAAGCATGTAAATATGTTCTAGTAGAAACCTAAAATGCAAGTATGAACCTGAAAATGGGCATAATATGGGTCCTTTAATTAGTTTTTATTGTATGCGTTTTATCAGGAAGTGCTGGCTTTGATCGTTACTCATGAATCACTTTATGAAACACTTTTACACTGCAGGAACTTAACAACCTGCAGCATGGGGCTTTCCACAACCTGGACTTTTGAGGCTTAGTACAAGATTCTTCATTGCATTTCCACTGTATTAGAATTAATAAGGCAGCAGTAGGACCAACCATGATTAAAGTGCTGCTGATGTTGCTACAAATTGGCCATTAAATGTATTCAGGGCGCTGCGCCCTGTGCATCGAGACACTTCATGGTAATAAAAGCAGAACCAACGGCAGCGGACACACGTTATTTTACGTTTATCTCCAAGTGTCTGCAGTGGAAGAGCGATATGTCAGATAATATCACATATATTTACATATAGGCTAGGTATAGACTACTGCAACATTTTGACCTATCGCACAGGTCGGGCCATCTGCTGTGGGCTCTATGTGGTGTCGGTGCATGGGGAGGAACGCAGCTCCGCGGACTAACTTTGTCCTGGGGCGCTCTGCCTGAGGTTATTTCCTCACACTTGCGCTGGATTGGTATATTGGTGACTCGCAGTGCACCCCTGTGCAAGGAGAGGCGCGATAGAGGGTGTGACGATGCCTTTCCAGCGACATACTGCATTCTAGGAGCCAAGAACGAGTGCGCGGCCGGCCGCTGCCTGCTCAGAGCAGGTCGACACTTATGTTCCATAATATTGTACTCATTTTAATTGGTAAAAACACACCCAAAAACATCTTGCTCTACTTTCCACTACGCTTTCATTTTATTTATGGCAGTGCTGTGGTATTCAACTGTAGATGGTTATGGATCATTGCGATTCCAAGTAAAACTTCAGCATGTCCAGAAAGCTAAAACCAGCCCACTACAAAATCTCTCTCCCAACATCTGGAGCACCACAAGAGCCAAAAAAAACAAAAATAAAGCAAAATATATGACTTATCATATGCACAGAACAATGGCACCTCCAGCAAAGCTATGATACTCACATATACAAAAACAAACAAGAATTGCATCTCTCCTATTACCTTTCCTCTACTGGGGTTCACCACTTATTTAAAGGTCCAGTGTGTAACGTGTTTAGTTGTTCATTATCATATGAATATCAAATGTTGCCTGTTCACAAACTTGTCCTTTTCCATGAATATTTACCACCACCATCAATTCCAAGTATTCCTATTGGCTTGAAATTTTACATTTGCGTTTGCATGAACTGGGGTAGACCCTCCATATTCATGCTCCATCTTGAAATACGTTAGCCTGTAAGGGACATACAGGACATACTGCTCCGCCTTTCGTGTTTTCACTGTCACATGATAAACTCACAGGTGCTGCTAATGCTGCTAATGGGTATCGTAGCTTCCCGGCCCCGGCAAGTTTGAAGAAAGAAACATGGAGGACCACACGTATTCAAAATCCAAATTTCAGGAACAGGAGTCTTCTTCGCCCAGAAAAAGAAAAAGGAGATTGAAAAGAGCAAGAGAGCGGCCATTTGAAGCGTGAAGGCTACCGTAGCTGTAATACATACTTTGAACTGCGTGGTGCGAGAGAGTTGATTGATATCTGATCTCAACGCTAGATGGGAGAAATTCCTACACATTGGACCTTTAAATTTAAGTATCCATTTAGGTATCCTGTCCTGCATTTTCCCTGTGTAGGAGCTCCCCTATGTCTCCTTTCTTAATACATTGGTCAAATGGTTTCCTAAAATCATCTTTAAAAGAGACCTTGTCTGCTTTTGGCAGGGTATTTGAGCTGCTGTATTTATCTCGAAGCTCTTCAGTCAAGAGCAGTAAATTGTTTCCTCTGAGGAAAACTCTCTTAACAGGATTCCCAAACTGTTATTGCATCATGACGGGGGGAGCCCGGTGTTTAAAGGGGATGACAGTAGAATGTAAATGGCCATGATTGTCACAGGCTCTAAAACAGCCACTATGATGTACGATAATGTTTTCTTTCTGATCCCACACCGGCCTAAGTGCAACCACAGGTGTGCCAGGCTCTTTTATATCGCATGACAGACCGCTGCTACTAAAATACCTCCACTACACTTTCAACTAAAAGTGCTACCAGTACTTTGCTATTACTGCCAATGCTACTCATGGTACTGTTATCCCCACCATAGCCTGGGGAGACACTGCAGGCAAAAACATCAGATTTCAATTTTAAGATGTACGACTATTTTTGCTTCCATAACATGTCTTCTTTCAAACTGGTGGAAAGAAACATAAAAGGCGTTTATTTTACTACACTTTGTTTATTTGCGTCTGTGGATTTCTTTTAAATTCACCAACATTTAGCATTAGATAATAAGATAAAATAAACTTTATTGTCCCAAAGGAAATTTGTCTTGGGGCAAAGAGAAGCGCTGGCAACAGCTGCATGCACACACATACACCAGACATTAAGTACATAACAATATATAACAAGCCAACAATGTGCACGAGCAAAGAGGTTTGAAAATATGACATATAACATCTCAACACAAACGCTCACTCTCCACGAAAAATAAGAATGACAAAGTGAAACAAACATGAAGTGGCAGCAGCACTAAGCCCCGGTCGCCAGCATAGCAGCGGCACAGAGTTTGCTCCTCGGCCTCTAATGACTCATTTACATTTCAGAAACATTGTAATATAAAAAATATATATGTCTTAATGTAAGTATTCAGCTGGGGAAGTGTCACTGTATCTTTTCCCTAACGCCTTGCAAAATGTGGGGAATTTTACAATCCATATCTTTAAAGGCCGTTTTCTCAAAAGGAGTTGTTCTCAGACTCCCGAGCCAGAAATCTCCACTTCAGTAGCACTTACTGTACATACAAACTTTCCAGTTTCATTCCTATATATCGGGCTTGGTTCATATATCAGTCCTAAATTGATTTTTAGCCTATAACATTTTATTCCTAAAAACATGGGGACATTTTTTTTTTATGGCTGTTGACAGTATTTTCTGATTTATGGAGTGTAAAAAGAGATATCCCAAATCCCCTCTGTAAAATGAAGGCTTTATCTAATGTTCAGATTTCTGTTCTGGAAATGTAAGCCAATTGGTGCGTATTGTATTTAATTGGATAATGTCCCATTTGCACATTTAAACATACCATTTCAGAAAACTTATAATACAAAAATGAATTGTCTTGCTGTGAGTAATCAACTGGGGAAGTTTTATTGTGATATCAGTTAGTTAAAATGTTTTCCCCATTCACCTGCAGTGTGTCCCCTTACAGTGCATATTCATTCTGCTACTAACTATTTTACATTTTACTAATGCTGATACCACCAACCACTGTTACACTAACACTGCTAATACAATTATTATTATTATTATTATTACATATGTAAAATTCCTTATTTGTTTTTATGTTGTCTCATTGTCTCATCATATCATTGTGCTTATACATCAACTATTTTCACACACATTTTTATTTAACCCTCCTGTTGTCCTAAGCTTTCTATATCAGAACTATGACAAAAGAATGTTGAAAAAAGTGCCAAATGTTGGAAAAAGATACAAAAACGCAGGAAAAAAATCGACAAAAACATTTATTTTTTTTAAAGCTGAAAAAAGTGACAAAAAAAACATCAAAAACATCGCTAAAAGTGTTAAAATACATAGAAAAAAACGACAAAAAACGTGTTAATAAATTGACAAAAACATTAAAAACACGCCAAAAAAGTGACAAAAAATTGGAAAGAATGTGACAAAAGAATTGGAATAAAATCGACAAAAACGTCGAGAAAAGTGTAGAAAAAGAACAACAAAATGTTGTAATTTCGACCCAGAAAAACACAATGTCGACAGGAAGACAACACAAGGGTTAATTTTTTTCCATCATCTGGCTCTGGCTACTTCTGTGTTCGCTTACACACACCTTAATGTCCCTTGGATAATATATCAGACGTACTAGAATGATGAACACCTGTAAAATGTTCACTGCCTGTATTTTTTAATATGGTTTAAGAAGTCTGGCTCATCATTTTCACAATATTTCCTGAAAAATCTGTAATTGTTCAAATATAACAGAAGATTTAACTGGAATGCTCCTGGATGTTATGTCCGCATGCATCAATAACATAAAGAAGAGAGTGTCCACTGCAGTTAAGAATGAACAAGGTCTTCTTGCTGCAGGTAGCACTCAGAGCATGCATTCCAGTGGGAGAAAATGCAAATGAGCCGCTGATTATTATTTACAGTGTATATATCTTTATGTATTAATTTATATCAATTTTTAGAAATGTATTTATGAAGACACATATATTCCCAGATGTTTTTCCTAATAAAAAAATGAAAAGGGTTAATAAAAAGTTACTTGCAGGGTGAATGACAAATTCCAGTCTTTACTTACTAAATTATGAAGTCGCTACCACAGAAATGAGGCCGGGCTGGAAACTCTCAGAATAATGACACCATCTATTCTTACATAATATGGGCCAATGTATTGGCATATAACACTGTAAAACATGAAAAACATCAACATTTCTAATGTGTGCGTGTGCGTGTGTGTGTGTGTGTGTGTGTGTGTGTGTGTGTGTGTGTGTGTGTGTGTGTGTGTGTGTGTGTGTTACGGCTCCATCAGACTCTGGATGGCTTCGTGTTTGTTGTTGCCTCTGATGGTAAAATCATGTACATCTCTGAAACAGCATCCGTCCACCTCGGCCTGTCCCAGGTACAGTAAGAGCCTCCTCCTACACCTCAGTGGTACCATAAGGAATACAGTCTCATAATAGAATGTAACATATTCACTGGTGGAATGTAACTAAGTACATTTACTCAAGTACTGTACTTAAGTACAAATGTTGAGGTAATTGTACTTTACTTGAATCTTTTCTTTTCATGCCACTTTCTACTTCTACTCTGCTACATTTCAGAGAGAAATATTGTACTTTTACTCCACTACATTCACCTGTTACAGCTTTAGTTACTAGTTAAACACATTACAATTTTTGCACACATGTAGTTTATAAATCTGATGTTTTATTATAAATGAAACTAGCCAACAATATAACGGCCTACAAGTCCAGCTGAGATGATTAGACCATTAAACACACAATTGATTAGATCATTTACACTTTCTAAAATGGGAGGATTTTTCTGCATTGAGTACTTTTACTTTTAATACTTTAAGTACATTTTCCTGATGATACCTACTACGCATGTCTATGTTTTGTCTCAACTTCTGGTCGGTTAGTTGTCATGTAGCTGTTCACTACACAACTCAGCACATTCATGAGTATGTGAAATATGTGTGCTGCAGGTGGAGCTAACAGGAAACAGTATATTTGAGTACATCCACCCATCAGACCATGATGAGATGACAGCAGTGTTGGGTCTGTGCCAGCCCCCACACCATCACTTCTCTCCGGGTACGTGCACATGTCAGGGTATATCACACATACTGGAAACTCTCAAATGGATCTCAACAGCACAGAGAACCATTATTTAAAACAGGCTTATATTAGAGACAGACCTTTGCTAATTTAACCATGTTCCCTGGTCAATGCAAACTAAACTACCTAGCTAAGACTAATGCAGTATAACACAACAGTCCTGCAGTAAATCCTCCTTCATAACCAAGGCCACAAAGAATCTGTGGACGCAGAATTTTCCACAGATTTTACGCAGATTTTCTGCAGATTTTACGCAGATTTTACGCAGATTTTCTGCAGATTTTACGCAGATGTTACGCAGATTTAAAAACATAACATCAAATAAAACTCAGAATTGTAACACAGCTCCACCACAAGTAGAAAAACAGGCTGCTAAATTCTGCAGATTTTCATTCTGGATCACTGCTGAAAATTGTGGAGAGGGGGGGAATACATATTCCGTTTGGGTCTGTTCATAAGGTTCTAATGGTCAGTTTTTGTTCAAAATATTTTAGAGAGGTGCTGATTCAATCTGTATGGTCGTTTAGAAGACTGCAGTCTCTGGTGAACTGTATTGTGTTTTACAGAGATGTGCTTCCCTCATTGATATAAAAAAACTAAACATTTTAACCTTCATGAAGGGAGGATTTATTGTGGATTGCAATACATTTAAATCATTTTGATTGACTGTTGAATGAGACTGCATTACTGTAGTTTTAGCGAGGTGTACCTGGCATCTAAGGGTACATGTACCTGTTGTCTTCATAACTTCAGTATAATGTACATTTCCACAGCATTAATTCCATCAGTATTATAATAGAGTTATATGAACTCTTTTTTCTTACAGCCTCTGTTATTTTCACAGTTTTGCCACCAAAGCTATTGCTAATGAAAACATAACTCAACAGCTTCCCTGGAGAGATATTGTTAAGTCTGAATGAAGCTTTTTGTTCTGTGAGGTTCTGCACATGCAGGTTCTGTTGGTCGGCTACCACTGCTCACTTCTATCCACCAATATTACATAAGCATTACGGTGCCAAATGATACTGATACGTTATGAGAAACTTTATTTTACAGTGACAATTAATTTTAGATGATGGGTCTTACATAATAATGTAATGATGTCTCGGAGTGTGCTGCTTCAATTTCGACCACTCTTTTTTCAATCTCGGAGGTCTTGAGAATCGCTGGCATGCCCCATTATTAAACTTTTAAAACAATATTCCTGGATTTGTAGACAGAGGGAGTGACCTTTATTTTTTTTAAATGTGGGCTGTAGGGTATGTTTCCTTGAAATTCCTTGAAATGATCCCGGTCAGATTGTTCCAAAAGTTTCTGGCTGATTGTCCAACCTTAGGAGGAGCAATACAGACAGTGAAGCAACTTTTTTACAGCCTCAGATGTGTACTTGCGGCCTGGATTTTACCTCATTTGTAGGTTGCTTTGGACAAAAGTGTCTGGCAAATGAGTAAATGTGAATGTAGCCTACATGTGTTAGGGTCATGAGATGTTTCCATGTCTATAGCTTTATGAAAACATTAAGGATGTATTGGAGATGATACCAATCCTAAAGTAAACTAGCCAACAATATAACGGACTACAAGTCCAGCTGAAATGATTAGACCATTAAACACACAACTGTTTGGATCCTTTACACTTTCTACAATGGGAGGAGAGTTCTGCATTGACTATACTTTTAATACTTTAAGTACATTTTCCTGATGATACTTACATACTTTTACTTAAGTAACATTTACAATGCAGGGCTTTAACTTGTAGCAGAGTATTCTTTTTACAGTGTGGTATTAGTACTTTTACTTAAGTAAAGGATCTGACTACTTCTTCCACCACTGAATAGGAGTAAGAAATAGTGACCAGAAAACTGTGCTATGACTTGTAAAAACACAATATGCTGTAACATGTGAGTAATGCCTCTGTAATGTGTGTTTGTGTGACAGAGTATGAAATAGAGCGCTCCTTCTTCCTGAGGATGAAGTGTGTTCTTGCAAAACGAAATGCAGGACTTACATGTGGGGGATATAAGGTAGGTGGAGCCACTGGATTGTCATTTACTCCAACACACACATGATGACTTCATTATAGTAACTTAGGGGTCTGGAAGTGATTTCATTTCATAAAGTGATACATAAACAAGTAATTGGTCATTTTGCTGGCTACACATTTTGGACACTGGAATATTAGGAGTATAATAAAACTAGAGCTGCTGTATGATATTTGTCCAATCAACGAATAGAGCCTCTCATAATCATTTCAAGCTCACGTGTGATGCACTGTGCAACAGGTAAAAGAGCAACCATAGACTACAAAGACTGGGAGAGCACTCCTGAAGGAATAATAATGTTTGCTTGTTTGAAACCAAGTATTTATGACAAGCCAGTGGAGAAGTGGATGCATGAAGAATGTGAAAATACCTGGCTCACTGCTTAGTAGAGGCTTGTGTTTTGTAAAGCTGTTAAATCTAATTTACATTGATATGGGTAGTATAATTAACAAAGTACTGGCTGCAATTAAAGACATTGTTGGTAATATTGAAAGCTAGCAAGATTTGAAAGTAGCATCTCCTCGGGGCTCCGTCTAACCCCTCCCCCTGCCCTCTATGCTCCGTCTAACCCCTCCCCCTGCCCTCTATGCTCCGTCTAACCCCTCCCCCTGCCCTCTGTGCTCAGTCTAACCCCTCTTCCTGCCCTTGGGGCTACGCCCACACACAGTCGTGCACGAGCACCGCTGCGTCGCTGCTTCAGAGCAGAGGGGAGAAAGGACCGCCATTTCACTTTATGTGTCATTCACCAGTTAGCAAGCACCTAATATTATCATACTAATTTTTAAAACAAACATGATTTCTTTTGGCAGTGCGTCGACGACACGCATTGAGCTAAGGCTCGTACACGGGAGAGTAGAGTACGCACAGCGGGGCAAGGACGCATTTCATTGGTTCTTTCTAAGCGGACCGCGAAGCACTGATTGGTGGACGTTTTTACAGGATTACAGCAGCTACAGATGATGGATTTATTTGGCTCCTTTTTCAGAGCCCAGAAGATATTTATTGCTGTTGACTATTTCAGACAATACATAAAAAAGTGTACATTGGAAAAAGTTCCCAACCCTGCCTTTTATCTTAGAATTTGTATTGTCGAAAGCGATTCAGTCTCTGTACTGTTGAGTCTCTTCTGGTTCCAACACAAAATGTCAAAAGGAACAACTGTCTCCCAATGCAAATCAGACAAATGTCCTTCTGTCGTATATTATATATTGTTATTGTATATATATATGTTTGCTAACACTTTCCAAAACGCAATTAATATAAATATTAAGTTACAAAACAGCCCTATTTTACTGCAAAATACAGAAAATACAGGTTACCTCTGGTAACAAGCTTGACTATGTTTTTCTTACTGTGGCTTTGCCTGCACTCTGAGACAGATCAATGCATTCACCACTAACTGGGTGGTACACTGTAAGAAAAAAATTACCAGTACCTTTTCCGTTAAGTATACAGACATTTCTCTTAATCCCCAAATGGAAAATTCTGCAGATTTACAGTATCCTCTGTACCTTTAAACGGACATTTCTGTTAATCCAAAAAAAATCAAAATATGGAAAAACACCTGTGAAAGATCATTACAGAAAATTCCTTCATATTAACACAGTATATTAGCCAGATTTCTACTGACTTTCCTAACAGTGTAGCATGTACTCTAAAGGTGTAGCTGCTAGACTCAACTGGGTAAGCAGTAAGGGGGCTACACATGCACACATAGAACTGGAGTTACATCCAGGTAACTGCCAGTATGTTTGTTTGTTTTTGACATATGTGGGGGCCTCTAACAGGATTTGTTACTTGCGTATAACATGGGTTAAGGTTGTTAAAGGAACACGCCAACTTATTGGGACTTTGTCTTATTCACCGTATCCCCCAGAGTTAGATAAGTCCATACATACCCTTCTCATCTCCGTGCGTGTCGTAACTCTGTCTGACGCCCCCACCACTAGCTTAGCTTAGCACAGATCCTGGAGGTAACCGGCTCCATCTAGCCTACTGCTCCCAATAAGTGACAAAATAACGGCAACATTTTCCTATTTACATGTTGTGATTTGTATAGTCACAGCGTGTACAAATGACAAGGTCACATGAGACACAGCCATCTTCTAACCGGATACATACTGGGAACTATATTCTCAGAAAGGCGAAGCACTGCTACTTCTGCTACTTGGGCGGAGTGATATTACTCCAACTCTCAGCGAACTCCAGGTGTACTCTCTTCTCCTCACCACGGGGCTTCTCAGGTGCTGCGAGCAAATCACTCCGCCCAAGTAGCAGAAGTAGCAGTGCTTCGCCTTCTGAGAATATAGTTCCCATTTTGTATGAGGTACACAACATGTAAATAGGAAAATGTTGGCGTTATTTTGTCACTTATTGGGAGCAGTAGGCTAGATTATTTGTTTGGAGATTGTGATCATGGATGGATAATATGGCAGTAGGTGGACAGCCCAGGCACAACTGGTAGCAGTAGTTGCATAATGGTAGTTGCAAAGTATAGGGAACACTGAGCAACCTTAGTTCAAATCACAGTCTGCTCTCGAATAAAGTGTAGTTTGGTTTCCAAAGTACCAAGATCTTGTGTTTGGTAAAATCCTTTTCAACTTTTCCCGTCACTCTGAATTCCTTTTGAAAGTGTAAACTTGTAATGAATGACATTGGTGTCATGCTGTGGTTTCCCAGGTGATCCACTGCAGCGGCTACCTGAAAGTGCGTCAGTACATGATGGACATGGCGCTGTATGAATCCAGTTATCAGACTGTGGGCCTGGTGGCAGTCGGTCACTCCCTGCCCCCCAGTGGTATCACAGAGATCAAACTCCACAGCAACATGTTCATGTTCCGCGCCAGCCTGGACTTAAAACTCATTTTCCTGGACACAAGGTAGGAGAAAAAGCTTGACTGAGCAGGTTGATAGAAAAATAGAAAAAGCCATGATATCTTGATGATCCCTGTATGGAATGTGAAATCATAAAAAACATCACAAATAATCATTTGTAATTACAGAACAACCCTTTCTACAACACATGCATAAGATACCATGTTAAAGGATTGTGAATTATGTACACAAAATGAAATAGTTAGCTGGTAACCCTCTGAGGACGAAAGACGCACTGGACAAACGAAAAAAAGCAATATTACAAAATTTCATTTCAGACATTTATTTACTATTTTAATCATATATAACCATAGGGCTTTGGTGAACTTATTTCAAGCACCGAAACAATTTGTACAACACATCATAAGTTAAGGTTTGTTTTCAAAAGAGATTTGAGGACTTTCAAAAAGCCAACATCAATGTTTCAGCTTAAGCGCCACATTGTCTCTTTACACATTGCTCTAGGAAAAATGGGTCTGTCACTATAAGGAAAGCTGAGTTTGTTCTGAACATTTTGATATGAAACACATGGGACCAATTATATGCAAATACCTTAAAAAGGTACATTTAAAAAGATGTGTGAAAATGCCCTTAGACCTGAGAGGTTTAAATATGTAGATTGCTGGATTGTTAACTAAACATTATGATGGACTTGAGCTTGAACCGATGTCCAAATCCAGCCCTGACTGTTAGCCTGTGCCTTCTCTCCTGTGTGCTGGAGCCAGGGTGGCAGAGCTGACAGGCTTTGAGCCTCAGGACCTGATAGAGAAGACTCTCTACCACCACGTCCATGGCTGTGACATTTTCCATCTGCGCTATGCTCACCATTTATGTGAGTCCCCGAAAATCCTTAGTCACTCTTGAGTGGGATGGTAAGTGGAAGTTAAGTGACAAATCAACAACGTAATGGCCTCAGAAAAAAACACAGCAAGCTTGAACCCCAGAACATGACTCACAGGCAGACAGGTTAAGCTAAAAGTTCACATTTACCTGAATCAAAAACACAGGCAAGGGTCAAAACCAGGAAGGCAGTCAGAACTATCCGTGTTTAGTTTAGTTTAGTTTATCGGTTTACACATATACCAATACTACAGATTAATATACACAAAATCAATAAAAGATGTGCAAAAAAAAACATCACAGGGGCTTAATCTGGGCACCCTCCAATGCATAATCCAATTCAAATAGAAAGAAACTTAAATACTGATAAAGAAACTAAAATACTGATAAGATCAGGTAGGCAGAATCAGGCAGGCAGAAAAAGGCTTGAACGCTATAGGGTGGATGCAAACTGAACAATCTGGTAAAGACAAAGTGGGAATGGGGTGGCAATTATACTGCAAGACGAAACCGGTGAGAAGGTGGGTGGGGGTGGTCAGGTGATTGGAATGGTGGGAAACGGGGTTACTGCAGAGCAGGAGGATGTGGCTGGATCTGAAAAGGAGAAGGAGACTAGTATTGCACACAGGGCTTAAACTACGTAAACAGCTATTTTGTATATTATATTTGTTTCTGTTTCTGTATTTATTGTTTATTTCTTAATAACTGTCCGTAACTACTGGATGTGTGGTAAGCATCTGTTTGCTATCAAGTTCACCATATAAAACTAAAATAATAATATGTCAATAATTTGTTCACAGCTTGTTTCTGCCACCCCCAAGTGGCAAAATCCTTTAGCTATTGCAGGTTTAAAGTCCGTTGAGAAGTGTTTCTTTTGCTTCTTTGAATGGCCGATGCATACTGCTGGTTATTAAAAAAGAGGCCCTTCCTGTGTGATTCTAAGGGGCTGATGTCAGATTTGTCCATTTTTCTCTTTGATCCGGATCTTTGTGTTCCCTGTAGTACTGGTGAAGGGGCAGGTCACCACTAAGTACTACCGCATGTTATCAAAGCATGGCGGCTGGGTGTGGGTGCAGAGCTACGCCACCATCGTCCACAACAGCCGTTCCTCCAGACCTCACTGTATTGTCAGTGTGAACTACGTCCTCACGTGAGTAGGCGCCCTCCCCCCTCTAATAATCCATGTACAACCTCCAGTTAAACCAGTACAAAACTACACAGGGCCTGCCTGTTTGCACACAGTGACATCGAATGCAAGGAGATGCAGTTATCCGAAGACCAAAGTCGAGCCACTAAGCCTGGTCTCGGTCTCCCTTCCACTCAGGACCACCGCAAACATCTCAGAACCAAAGCAGTCAAGATGAAGCCCAAACCCAGAGCAGCTCCCTATCCTGAGGTGGGACTTCCAATTGGCTTACTGAGTGAACAAAAGGTGAATGTTTTCACACAGTTATGATGGAAAATGGTTTGTGTCCCCATGTTAAAGCTTTAGTGCGTACATTTTTTTTTATACATTAATGAACGTATGTTACATTCAAGCCATTGCCAAATGAGTTGATACAAAGCTAATTAAAACGATCAGCTCCACACAACTCTCTCTGTGTTTCTCAGTATGGCTGTGTTTACAAAAATGGTCTCATCCGGCGACTTTCGTGCGCAGAAGCTTGAGTGGATATAATTACCTCTTCCATCAGAGTCCATCATGTTTTTTTAATCCTCCGTGTCCTCCTTGGTTACTAGCAACTGTGTGGAGGAGGGGTGTGGGGTGTGCATTGTATCATGTGGACGCGCAAACAGTTTTGTTGTCATTGCTTAGAATTCCTCATCGGCGGGGACAGAAACTACGCGCTATAGCTTTAAAGAAAATAATATAATCTTGAGCATGCAATTCAGATCTTGAAGTGCTGCTGCATACACACTTTTATTCCTGTGTTTGCAGCAGTAATTTTGTTTTCAGTAACCTTCTCTATGCTGTTTTGTGTTTGTTCATGGATAGCAGCAGGCTGCTAGCGTCTTCCAGCCAGACCGCTCAAGCTGCTCCCCACAGAGGGGGCTGTGGAAGGAGAGATCCCCGTACCCACTGACCCCATGCAGGGAGAGGAGCTCTAGCTTGAGCCCTGAAGCAGGCCAGGTGTCCGGCTGCGGCCCCACTTACAACCTGACCCTGCACTACCCCTACAATCACCGACATCTGGATGCTCAGAGCCAGCTGCCGTGCTCAGGCCCGTCCTCTCAGCTGGCTCAGCAGATCATCGGCTCCCTGCACAGCAGAGGGTCCGTTGGCTGGAACATCAGCAGCCCCCCAGCACCCAACAAATACACAGGTACACTCTTTATCGAACAAAGGAACCACAATTAAACCTCATTAAGAGATAATTGTACAATCTGTAGATGTGTTTATTTTTACCTACATGTTGCCCTCATTATGGAAAACAGCTCTTCTGTTTCCAATCCACAAAGGTGGTGATACCTAAACAACTATTGGCCTCTGTCCTAAAATTCTAGAATCACTGGTCAACACTCAACTAAAGTACGTGCCTTGCTGAAGGAAAATAATGTCCTTCAGCCACAGCAGTCAGAAAGTTAGACGTGCTCACAGTAGAAATGCAGTGGATAACATTGTCAGCTTACTTCATAAAAGGCCATCTTTGTAGATGTCTCCAAGGCTTTTGATACCTTACTGTAAATCAGTTTATTTGTGACACACTGGATGGTTAGCCTGTTTACATTTCTGGCATTGTGGACATTTGGTTTTTGCACCTTATTTCTAATCTTTATTGTTTATGTGCACTTTTTACAAGTACACTATTTCCTACTTTGTACTGCAATTGTTGCACCTCAGTGTCCCTCGGGATTAATAAAGTTCTATCTCATACTTTTTGATACCGCTGATCACAACATTTTGTTAAAGCCTCTGCTCAGGTTGAAGGCGGGCCAGAGCTCTACCAATAAGAATGATAAAGCTGCCATTTGTTCCGCCCTAACTGGTGCAACAGAGCTTAACAGCTGACTCAGGAAGATGTCAACAATCAGTCTATACACACCCACACAGTCCTGGGAAGAGGTTCAATCAGCCACATTAACTGGAAACACCTGTGTGGGTGTTCAGAACCTTTAAGTTAGCTGCTTTTCATGCGTTTTGACAATTGTGCTTACAGCTGATTCAGATCATCAATAGTACCTATTGCAATACTTATTTGACTTGCTTTTAAAAAAAAATAAGGTAGTCATCAGCAAGTAATATGAATTCCTCAATCAGAAATAGAAGTCCCTTCTATTTCACTATTTTTAACATAAGTTGTGCACTTAGAAGAAATAAAAATGGTTGGGTGGTGATGGCGCAGTGGATATGCTTTGGTGTGGGAGACCTGCGATACATCAACCAATGTGTCCCTAAGCAAGGCACTTAACTCCTAGTTGCTCCAGAGGCTTGTGACCTCTGACATACTGTATGTAGCATTCGGAAGTCGCTTTGGATAAAAGCGTCAGCTAAATGACATGTAATGTAATGTAAAAAATAGCGATTCAGGGCAGCACTAATTTCTCAGCCTAAATTAATTCTTGCAGATGTGCCTCTTTTTGACCTAATATAACTATTACAGTTTGCATATATCTTCCTAAAGGTTTCACAAAAGACGTTATGCTAAGAAAAAATAAAGTTATGCCTATGGTATCAAAGGCTTTATAAAAATTCAGGAAAGAAGATCATGGGGAAAGTCATCAAGTCTAAGCCTAATATTGTTATGAAATATGTCTTCCCCCCTGCCCCCCATAAAACCTGATGGGACCTGATTGATTGATTGATTGATTGATTGATTGGACATGATTAATCACATCAGGTCCATTTCTGATCATTTTGGTGCCCTTGGTGAGACTTTCCACTGGTGCCCCTGAGGGGATTGCTCTTTTCATTATAATACTGTATGACAATTGAACTTTATTAACCTTCACTCAACTTCTGTTCTGTGTCCTGTCATCAACATTTTCCTGATGATACTTACATACTTTTACTTAAGTAACATTTTCAATACAGGACTTCTACTTGTAACAGGGTATTAGTACTTTTACTTATGTAAAGGATCTGAATACTTCTTCCACCACTGAAAAAATGTATCTCTTCAGAAGTCTTTAGACCAGCTTCATTAACACACTGCCTGCTCTGGTGCTGCCTTCTCTCTTGCAGCAGATGTTATGGTGAGATTTCAGCCTCTAATGCATACTGTCCCCCCCCCCCCCCCCCCCACCAGGCCCAGTGTTGGCAGCTGACCGTAGGTACCCTGATGAGCTCTACCATGATTGTCCCAGCAGCACCGACCCACATGCTACCAGCAGGCTGAAGGAAGAACCCTACGAACATTACATGCTCGTCCACAGCGAGGTGTCTGAGCTTTGTCCACACCCCCGCCCTCACGCCAACAAGGACAGTAAGCCTTTAAACCCGGAGGTCCAACATCACACAAGAGGTGGAGAGGGGCCCGGAGGTGACCGGGCCCTTGCCTGCCCTTTGCTCAGCGGCCTGGTACTGGGTAAAGCTGAGCAGGGTGGCCCGCTGCACAGTGTGGGCCAGCCTCTCCCTGTGCAGATGGCGCTAGAGCAGAGGAGGAGGCGGTGCATGATGGAGGCTCCGTACAGCCACCCAGCTACAGGATATCCACACCCTGCCGACGGCCCCCAGCACCAGCAGCACGGAGCATCCGCGGAGCTGCTGCAGCCCAGAGCTGCTGGGGACGACCGGAAGATGTTGATAGGTATGGGGGTCGGGGTGGGACTTCCAGCCCAAGCTCCATATATGTCTTTGAACTTCCATAAGGTCTTGGGCAAACACGGTTCAATTAAAGCCCCCGCTTTTACCACACTGAGCCATATAACAGACGGCCACAGTTGCCACGGTAAAGAGACAGCCTCTTACGGCTATAACAGCCAGAGCCAGAGTCCCAGCTCGGGCTCGTCGCCTGACAGCCACAGAGAGATCCCACATTACATCGGCACATCCGTTATTATCACAAATGAGAGGTGACCCATGCAGGACAGAAGCTCCGGAGACTCTCAAAGCCATAACTCTGACTGCTTCAAAGACTCCAGCCAGGGTGAGCAGGGGTGTCGGACTGGGGGTGGAAAGGGGGTGGAAAGGGGACTGAGTACCCAGGTCCCTCATGTGAGGAGGGCCCAAAAAGATGCTAGAATGAATAGCTGTGGATGTGGGGAGAGGCCCATAGAGAATGCCTTTCTACAGGGCCCAGAATTTTGTGATACGCCCCCTGAGGGTGAGACTTTCATTTTGCACTCCTGCAGGATAGTTTGACACGCAATAGGGCATTAAAGCTGTAAGCTGATTTTATTTCTCTCCCATGTTGTACGTCCTATAAAAGATCAACCTGAAGATGTTCTATAGAATATATATATGCAATACAGCTTTCGCAGGAATCTTATTCACTTTTTCTTTTATTATTATTATTCATCCCAAACTAAGGGCCTAAACATTATATATTATTTGAACCTTGTTTCGTTCGTAAATAAAATATTGTTTTTTTTAATTTAAATTTGCATACATGGAAATGCCATGTCTAACTTGGTAGGTTCCATAGTGATGCCAAGCATACATCAATAAACTAAAAAATCTCTCTCAATTTGTTTTGGCAAATAAACAGATTTGCAAATCCTGCACTCGACCCAGTGTATAACTGTGTGTGTGTGTGTGTGTGTGTGTGTGTGTGTGTGTGTGTGTGTGTGTGTGTGTGTGTGTGTGCGTGCGTGCGTGCGTGTGTGTTTGTGTGTCTGTTGAGGTGCAGCAACAGGCCTCCAGCACAGCAGCTCTTGAGAGGAAAATGCCATTATATTTACCAGGCAAAGGATTTTTTTTTTTCTTTAAATGCTCTATTTATTCAACATTATTTATTTATTGCCTAACTTCAATCACGTATCAGGCATTAACACACTCACAAAATGGTGCAATCGAGTGGGCAGCCGAGGGAAGTGTTTAGCAGAATGTAAGTCAGCAGCCGTTAGAGGCTCAAACATTCATCACACTCAACTCTGTGGCTGAGTTGGCATGCGGATATTGGAATTGGTATCATGAAAACATGTCTTTCGACAACAAAATAAAGCTTTTTTTTTTTTAAAAGGAAAACTGTGGTTCATTACAAGTTGGGTTTTATTTCCATAGCTGTCCATCCACAATTTGAATTTGCTCAGCGAGTCACTCTGGCAATGAGTAATGATGCTCATTAACTATGCCCTTGTAGCCGAGCCGCACCAATCACATCGGTGTATCTGATATAGGCGGGCCAGAGGCAAGATAAACAGATGAAGACAGCGCTGCAACGTCCAAGTCATTAGTGTACATTGCAAGATCGCTACGGATGAACACCAGTTGTTTGAAACAGCTTTGGCCGCTACAATGAACGAGTTAGACTTGGCTTTTTATCTAAAAGCGGAACAGAAGACGGCGCTCCAATCGTTCCTTTGCAAGAAAGACGTTTTTGCTGTTTTGCCAACCAGATACAGCAAGAGTTTAATCTACCAGTTAGCTCCGCTGGTAGCTAAGAGTTTAATCTACCAGTTAGCTCCTCTGGTAGCTAAGAGTTTAATCTACCAGTTAGCTCCGCTGGTAGCTAAGAGTTTAATCTACCAGTTAGCCCAGCTGGTAGCTCAGCGTATGGGACTCTGGATATGTCACCCCGTCTATTGTTGTGATTGGTCGTAGTGTTATCCAATTGCGTGCAGTGAGATTTTTAAATGCATGGTTGGTGCCGCCAAGGTGATAAGATTCTTCTCACAACCCCAACCTCCTATGGCACCATTTTGATGCTAATAAGCACTCACCCCACGTTAGCATCCCATTGACTGCCATTCATTTTGACGTCACTTTGACAGCGAATAACCTAACATCTGAAGCATTTAAAGATTCTATTTTTTCCATTGTTTATTTCTAAAGAAACACGACAATGTATAAAAGGCTCCATTACCTTGTAGCTCACGTTATGGCTCCGTAGCAGACGTTTTTGTAAAAATAGGCTAACGATTGTGTCATAACCACGGGACTTACTGTCGCATAGCAGAGGAATTACCGTATAGTACAGGAGAAGCTCGCAGACAGTTTGGACTTACATTAGCTGTTTACGTTTAATTACTAATGTTAACTATCATTTTAGTTAGCAATAATTAGCCTGTGCCCATGTTATCTTCTTACATATACCTATACTCTCCGTCTCTGTAAGATTGGGAATGATTGAGATTTGTCTTGGCACAGCTACCAGAAGACTTACAACTTTCAGACAGGTTGCTCACATCACATTTACGTCGTCTCTCTCAGTTGGAGGCTGTGCAGTAACGCTCAGCCATCACCGGAAAAGTGCTTCTAATGGCCTTCACTGGTCTCCGTCCAGAGCAACAGGATCTGTTGGTCCATTCTTATATACTGTCTATGGGTGCCGTCCATTGAATTGGGCCATTTTCATTACTCAGTGACAGACCCTTAATCTTTCGGATTTGGGTCTGGATTTCCCGCGGGGCGGGGAGAGGGGTTTAACAGTAACACATTTTAAATTACAAATGAGTCAAGTAATTGGTTGCATTTGAAGCTGGAAGTTTTACATCCAATAACAGTAATGAACACATAAATCAGATGATACACAGACAATTTAGTGATCCTCAGCTGCAGGGTCCTGAGTCCTCTTCATCGAAGACCGAGATAATACTGAGTAATACCAAGAACTTCAAAAAGTGGTCTTGAGACCAAGACCGATCTCGAGTACCACAACAAAGCCTGTTGGTTGATCTGATGTAGCCAAGGCGCCAGGTGTGGAGATGATGAGGAAGTGATTCATTGAGGAGATTGAGTTCCGGCTGGGAGCGGTCGAAAAAAAAGAGCCTCAAGCAGCACGCTGCATACCACACGTTTCTACTAAGTCAGTCTCATTCTCACATTAAACGCAACACGCAGGGAAAACGAGCCAGGGGGATCCATGTTAACGGCTAGGTTAACCTTTAGTAGCTGTGTGCCGTTATTATACGATCTCAGGTTAGCTTTAGCCTTTTGTAACACCAGCAACTGTAATACATGCCTGTTGATCTTTAAAACTGGATTTGCATGCACAAACATGCCCAGTTACATTATGCTAGCTCAGTCATGTCATTGTAACCAAAGCCAGAAACCTCTGAGCTAATCCAGACCATGTAAATATGGTTTCTTAAAGTATTTTACAGAATATACTGTAACCGTGATGACTTCCATATTGGCGTGTTATGTCCGAGATGCAGGGAAGAGGCTGCATGCAGTTCCAGCCGTTTGCATGTTTCCTTTGACATTTTCACTTCATCTGGAGAGGATGAGCCAGGAGGCCCAGGTGCTGAAGACAAATGATCTGTAGCTGTGGGACTGACTTCAGAGAAATAACCGCCTCCCACACACACACACACACATCACTACCACGTATACAAATGGTGTAATGATGCAGCAATCGTTCGGCTGTTCAAAGGCTCCAGATGAATTCCATCCTCTCCTCTGCAGTTAGCACTGTGTTCAATTCCAACACAGGCACTCTTCAATTTAGTGGTAAAGTTGTTTTTTCGAAAAAATAACAATTCTGAAAGTTATTTATAATTGAATGTAAAGTTATCGGAACAACTGCTGCTTAGGTTGGTGAAGCGGAGAGCGCAATACATTTAGATGAAGCATCTCACACTCACCCATTCACACGCACACACACACACACACACACACAGTGTTTTCCCTAAGTTTGTGGAAGACTTAGGTGCCCATATTTATCGGAGGTTTTAGGGGTACTCCCCCAAGAAAATGCTATGTATTCAATAAAAGAAATATGCAATTTTGCATACCATTACCATATTAGGTGGGGCCTAAAATGGCTTGGGTGCTGCGCCTGAGCCCTATTGTAGTAGGAAAACCCCTTATAGCACTGCAGGCCGAACCACTGGGAGCAGTTTGGGATTCTGTGTCTTGCTCAGGAAGACTTTGACACGTGAACAGGAGGAGACAGGCTCCAACCACCGACCCTGCGCTTGCTAGACCACCCATCTATTATTTGTTGCATTAACCATTTACTGGTATTTATGTACATTAAGAAAGATACACGAGGTACCCGAATACATTCTTTTCTCTTGTTTGTTTTTGGCTATCCTCTACTTTCTACTACATCACCCTCTAATGATCACACTGCCAAAACATATCTTGAGCATATGCTTGGGATATTGTGATAAGCGTGCATATTGTTATTTTTAAGGATGAAATAAAGATTGCAGAACTGCCTATAATGTGATAAAATGTTAAACGAAAAACGTACCTTTTTGTACATAATGTTACAAGTTATTACATTTTATACTTAATTAAAAAAAATGTATGTCTTGTAATACCAAATTGAAATCTAATTGTAATACATAACATTTCCATCCCAACCATCCCCTCATGGTCTGCATGATGCCCATTCCAGCTATGCCCGATGTAACCAAACCACATACAGTGATTACAGAGTGCTCCTTTACAGTATGTGCATGTTAACTGTTTTATATACTGAAATGAAGAAACCTTCCCAGAATCCACTTCAGAAAATGGCCCAAAACATTAAACACAATCATGGCAAACTTAGTTCAGCCTATGCATAAGGTATTGTATAGTTGGTCCTGTAATTCTGTCCATAAATGGCTGTGAACCATCTTATTATGTAGGTTCCTCAACATGCTTCATTTCCTTCTGAAATATCAAAATGCATGGCAACCTCTTATTAAAAGAAAGTTGGTAATATTGAGAGAGTTTTGACCTCAACAAACGCAGCGATGCACTCAACCCAAGCAGAATCTGCTGCTTTTAATAAACAACTGAGGATCTATGCTGAGGATGTACAAAAAAACGTCAATTCAATTACTTTGGGAATACTTTTCTAATCAAATGAATGAAACATCAATTGTCAAACTTAAAGTTAATACACAAAATTGTCTCACATAGTTTGGAAACTGGGTGAATATAATATCTAAAATTGACCGTAAACTAACTCATTGAACATAGTATATGAAATCTACCTGTCACATTTCCTGTTTTATTTTGTAGGTTCTCTGTTCTCCCTTGTGTTGTCTTGTTTTACTTCCTGTTGTATATTTTCCCACCTGTGTGATTACCTGTCCCCGCCCTAATGTGTTGCACCTGTGTCTCATTGTCTCCCCTGTCTTGTGTATTTAAGTGCAGTCTTCCCCTTACCCCAGCGTGAGATCGTCTGCTTCCATGTGTCCTGTTATCCTGAGTTCCTGGTTTCCTTGGATTTTGAACCATTGCCTGTTTTTCTGGATTTTCCCTTCGCCTGCCGTTTACTGGATGGACACTGTTGCTTGGACTTATTAGCTTGCTAATAAAGCATTGAATTTTACGTACCTGAGTCGTGTATCTGTGGGTCCATTTTCCTGTGTGCGTGATACTACCTTATAATAATAATATCTGAAATGGAACATAACACACTGTGGTACTTATGGCAAAATGGAAAAGTCAAATTGTAAAGGCCTAAATTATAGAACAGATTCTAAAACCCCACATATAAGAAAGATCATTCAAATGGATCAAAACCCTCGAACCACAGTTGAGAGGATACTTCAACAAAAATAAAATAAGAAACTTCTCACGTGGAAACTGCTGCAAATTGTGTTCGTGGCGACCATCAGGTGAGCCGTGGGGCTGTGTGTGTCCAAGCCATTTGTGACCTGTGTGTTTGGCTCGTGCAGGTTTGGGGTATGTGTGGGGTTTTTACTGGCGTTTTGCTGCCATTCCAGCACATCTGACTACTCTGATGCAGAGAGAGCAGAGGTGGAAAGAGTACAAAAATATTCTACTTAAGTAACAGTAAAATTACCAGTATAAAAATCTACTCAAGTAAAAGTAAAAATTAGCTCATTTAAAATTTAGAGTAGAAGTGTAAAAGTTACTTAGTTACATTTAACGGTGTTCCTTTTTAAACTTATTTATCTTTCATGATTTGATAAGGACACAAAGCAGCTTTCAGCAAAGGGCCTTGGGGCGGATTCAAACCCGTGCCGCTGGCAAGGACTGAGCCTACCTACATGGGGCGTGCACTCTACCAGGTGAGCTAGAGGCTGTCCTGCTAGAGACCTTTTTTATTTACTTTTTTTTACTCAGTAACAAATGTGATTTAAAATGTAGCAAAGTGCAATGCTTCAAACTAAACATACTTAAGTAAAAGTACAGATTTTAAAAACTACTTTAAAAAGTAAAAGTACACAAAAAAACGACTCAATTCCAGTAACGTGAGTAAATGCTATGTGTTACTCTCCACCTCTGAGAGACTTCCTGTCCACCATTAACTTGTTATCCTTCCGGGTCAAAATTAAAGATTACATTTTCCTTTTCACTTTTTTCAAAGCTTTTTTTATTCACGGTCAATAAACCCAATTTATATGACGTTATACCTCATTTTTGAGTTTTAAAAAAAAAAGAGCAGAAATTATGAATTATTTTTGACTAAAAGTCACAGACTCACTTATCTCAAAGTTTAGTCAGGATACGGTTTTGAAAACAGTTTTTTTTTTCTTCAAATGCTATGAAATTGAATTAAACACCTAAAATTCAATAAAAGTAATCATTAATTTAACCTGCGCAGAACGTTGTACCTCCATCCATGCATCCATGTTAACTTTAGGCAATTTGGTTGACAGAAACCCATATTTGTGATGTACATTTTTTTTTTTTTAAACGGGTCAAATGTGAGCCGAGGACAACACAAGGCTTAAGGTTCTTCAGGTCAAGGCTATTTGAAAGCTCTCGCCTTCAGCTCTGGTCATTTGCTCTCAGGCTGTGGATGCATGTGATGTGATCAGAGCTGTTCAAATGGAGCCTTGTGTTGCAGCTGTATAACATTATAACCACACAAAACTGAAATGAAAAGAAATGAAAATTCTTTTGTAGAACTAAATCTTGCCTCACCCAAAGATGTAGGAAACAGATTGTTAAAGCTACGTTTCTGTCAGTTTTAGATTACGGGGATATCATTCATATGCATGCGTGCGCCTTCCTCCACATTGAAGCCACTTTATGCAGTTTATCACTCTGTCCTATAGATCTAGATCTGGCAATGGATTCAGTACCCACAACTGTCTCCTTTATCAAAATGTAGGCTGGACTTCTTTGGCTCAATGAAGGGAGCAACATTGCATTTTATTCATCTACAAAGCCTTGCTTTAAAAATAAAAAAAAGCCTGTATATTTAACAAGCTTGCTGAATTTTTAAATCGTATCACTATGTCACTCGCACTAGTGATTCCTTGGTCCCAAATATTCCATTTGTTAGGACAGAATCAGACAAAACTATTGTGCTCTATATAAATGGAATAACCTGCACATTATTATGAAATTGAACAGCTTGATTCCATTTAATCACTTTAAATGTCTTCTTTATGAATCCATGAACTCATGTGCACTTTGAGTTGTTTAACATTCTGTAATTGTTTGATGTGTGTACTGTGTATTGCAACTGTATATTATATATGAATTACTATGTCCAGTTATTTTTAGATGTATTGTAATTTTATATGGCATGTAATCAGGGCATCATTGGAAATAAGAGGTTGCTTTCAATTGGCCCTCCCTGAATAAATAAAGGTTATATTTTTATATATATAGAGAGAGATAGATAATGATAGGATAGATAGATGATTAAAAAATAAAAATCTTTTCCATTTCAGACACTCAAAATGTCAACTCTGTGCACAAGACATCTCGTCATTGGCCAGACAAACCATAATTAAATGAGCACATTCGAGCTATAAAAAAAAAACACCAGGAAGGCTAAAGTGTGAGCAATGATATGTTTAATATGGAAGTACATAACTTGCTGTGTTCCGTTTCAGATGGAAGGGATGGCTGCAACATAATCTAACTGAATATTGGGATTGATATTGTTCTTGATGAGTGAAGGGATTGTGGAATAAAGAGAGACAGTCTGCTTTAATGCTCTACTTCAATACTTTACCTCTTGATTATTTTTTATTTTTTATTTTTTTTAAATGTCCCCCGTACAGTTTGCATCTGTCTGTATGCTCACTCAAGTTGGTTCTTCTCCCCGCTTAAAGGAAGCCCTTAAATCATCATAGAACGGTCAACAAAACATGAAATGGACTTGAGTCTCACCTAAATCACATTTTCTCTCCTGTTTCATAAGCTAATGGTAATGTACCTGAATACAACATTCATAACAAGATGCATACAGTTCTCATTGAGTGGAATGCAGGCAGCAGGTGCTCGATAAAGAGACTTACAGTAATGGCTTGTGTGAAGACATTCTGCTCCTCTACCAGCAAACCTATCCTAACAAGATGATACGCCCGTCTGTGATTTAGGAGCGCCTCCAGCTGCTGGCGCCGGCCTAGCTCACCTTTCGGAAAATGGCCCTGAAAGTGGCCTGAGTATTTACTCAAATAAATCCTTGTTCTGATTGGACCTTTTACCAGGCGGGGGTGAATAAGTGGGATTATTTAGGGTTAAACTTTATTAGGGTTTTCTGCTCCTGAGCATTTAGACGGAGGATGAAACCAAAGTCATCTAATTTGCCTTTGACTTTAAGTATCGTCAACTCATTGCAATTACAGCTACTCGTGACAATCTTTTTTTTCACAAACTAAACTTATTTATTCAAACTTATGCCTGGGTTTATAAGCAGTGGTGACAGAACTGCTGAGGGTAACCCTGAGTTGGAGGAACACAACCCTGGGTCTACGCCACATGTATGATCCTCTCCTAATGGAAGCACTAGAACATCCCGGTTGTTGGAGAACTGCAGCTCAGTTACAGTATTGTTATTTTCACGTTGTCGATGAAGAGAGAATGTGTTAACTCCTCTCTGAAGCTTTCTGCCACAGAAGATACACACCGACACTCCTCTCCACAAATATATCACACAATGCAATACACTCAAAATTATAGGAATCCATCAGAGGAAACCTGTGATGCAGACCCACTCAGTGGCCACTCTATTAGGTACCAGGGGTCGACCGATACTGGGGTTTTTTTCAAGGCCAATACCGATAATGATTATTAGTAGTTAATGAAACCGATATTTGGAACCCATATGCATTTACTTTACTGCAAAAAATAAAACCATGTAGTCAAAATTAACAATTCGGAATGTTACAAACTCCAACACAAAAGGTTTTTTTTAAATGCTATAAGCAATTACTTAATAAAACTGAAACTTTAAACTTAATACACAGTCAAAAAAACTAAATAGCTTCCTGAAGTTTTAATGTGCTAACAGTTTGTTTTGAGCTAACAGAGCTGTAGCCGAGCCAAAGTAGCACACTTTTTAATTAATTAACTTTATTTGTTATCTGTCAAATAATCACAGATACACATAATCTGCAAACTGCCAAATATCGGCCAGGCCGATGATTGGTCAATCCCTATTAGGTACACCTGTAAACTGTAATACAACAGCTTAGCCACAAAGATAGTAATGTTCAGTTCTGATTGACACTATCAGAGATATAGGTTTGTGTTTGCAGTGGTGATAAAGCGTATACAACGCTGCCACTAGACTATTTTTCAGGTTTCAGAATTTTACATATATTTAAGCTACTATTTCTATTTTTATATTAGTTTCAGCAAGACTTCTGATTGAATTATATTTGAGATACTAGGACACATCACTATGAGTGATGATCTTTCGAGCAGGTCTTTCTCTCTCCCTGTATCTTTTTGTCTTGGACTCATCTTTTCTTTGACAATTGGGATTTTGTAAAACCGCTGTGACCAGGTAAGTGAACAGAAGCTGGTTAGTTTAAAGACATGAACAACATATTTCTGTGGAAATCTTTATTTATTTTTTTGTTGCTGAAATTAGCGACAGCAAAAAGCTGCAATGATCCCTGTTTCAGGTTAGCGGTTTGGATGAGGGGTACAAGACGTATTGCTCCCACAAAGTAGTGCACGTTGTTAGGTAATGGTTTGAACTGGTGGTCCCAAATCAGCAGGTCATAATCAAAAGGGATGGATGAGCTAGTGACCCATCACTGATGCACGTGCTACTCTGCCTTTAAACCCAGTTACCATCACTGGATGTCTTCCCACAAATAACCCCCAAACCACTTCAAATGTATGTCAGGTTAACGTAAGGAGAAGCTAACGGATACTCCCACTGTAAACCAGCAACATATTTAGCGATGTACTAACCAATTAGAAAACCATGATACATTTATATAGTTACATAACGTTTTCTGTCAGTTACTGTTATTGGTTCAGTCTGCTGAAAGAGACGATGATTCAGTATTTTGCTGAATTTGGTCCTAATGCTTCTTGATGACCACCAGGTTCTTCAGCATGTCGAAGGAGTTCCCATCAGGCTCCACTGAGACCATGCCTTGCTCCTTGTTGTACACTTGGAGGAAGCCGTTGCTGTCCAGACCCACCACCTCAGCCTCCAGTCCGTCCTCGCTCCAGAGATGCACCCGGGTCCCGCTGAGGTCAGAGCACAGAGAGCCACTGTCACACTTCTGCTTCCCCAGTGTTAGTACAGGGTTCTAGGAACTACAAAACTCTGCAACTCAAAGTGGTATTCACTTTTCAGCCTAAATCAAGAGCTCAATGGTGTTTTAAGCCCCCAACATCTCCTTCCAGGCAGCGCTGCAACCATTGACTTCAAGTCACCTAACCCTAACCTTAACCCTAACCATAACCATAACCATTGCCTAATCCTAGTGCCTTCCAGGCAGCGCTGCCTGGAAGGAGACGTTGGGGGCTTAAAACACCGATAAACAAATCAAGAGTGAGAGCCTTAAAGACTGTTGATCATTTATCATTTTGGCCTGGGCAATGTGTCTCCATCTCCAAAAAAAGGAAACCGCTCCTCTGCTACTCTTCATGAAAACTGGCAGTACTTTGCATTTAATATTGGCAGGTTTATGCTGTACTGTTAGACAACACTGAAATGCCAAACATATCTTTCATGAACAGCATATGGACACGCAAAATGTTTGTATGTATGCACGTTTGGAAACACGAAAACAGAAAAAAGGTACCTAAATGAGAAGTAAAACCTGAGTACAAAGCCCAGTGGGGGTGTGTGCAGTGCTCACCTGTGCAGCCACCTCTTGTAGTAGGTGGGCAGGACGGCGTCCGGGCCCCCTTGTTGGAAGCTGCTGATGAGCGTCTCCAGGCAGCTGACAGAGCGAGCGATGAGCTGGGCGCAGCTGAGCGGCTGCAGGCTGCAGTTATGCTCCGTGTTGTACTGCTGGATCAGGTCATTGATACACACTGTCGGGTTGCTGTTTGCCACATTGAACCCACAGCCTGCAGGGCATATCATGGGCAAAAATAGTGATACGTCATTCTGTGCAAACAACAAGAGACAGTATTTAAGTGGTACTTGTTGGATGATGCGTTGCAAAAGCCTGTATTATTACTAGTGACTAATTATTTGTCCCACCGCTTATTATTATGGATAGAGTAGGGGTAAGGTGACAGCACACTAAATAACTGATAACACAAGGCCACACTCAGACAGCCTGCGTCGGCCTTCCGACGGTCGGGCAAAAACACAGGTCTTTCCATTCATTTTGAATGGGGGTAGTGTGTTTAGGCTGTGGCTCAATCATTACCAATCCTGCAGATACGGAGAGCGTAGGTATATGTAAGGAGATAACATAGGCACAGGCTAATTATTATTATTTAATTTAACTAATAATTATTAGTAATTAAACTTAAACAGCTAATGGAAGTCCAAACTGCCTGAGAGCGTCTCCTGTACTATACGGTAATTCCTCTACTGTGCGACAGTAAGTCGTGTGGTTATGACCCAATCGTTAGCCTATTTTTACAAAAACGTCTGCTACGGAGCCATAACGTGAGGTACAAGGTAATGGAGCCTTTTATACATTGTTGTGTTTCTTTAGAAATAAACAATGGAAAAAATTGAATCTTTAAACGCTTCAGACGTTAGGATATTCGCTGTCAAAGTGACGTCAAAATGAATGGCAGCCAATAGGATGCTAACGGGAGGTGATGGCTTGGTAGCTACATTCCTGAAACTGGAGTTAAAAAACGTTGCTCCATAGTTCCAGTCAATGACATATTTGAGTGAAGGACATCTGGGACTAAACCCAAACCAAACATTTGTACTGCTTTAAATGATTTGCTACAGAACTTTGAGAAAATCATAACACTGCTCCATAATTCAAGGAATGATATATTTGATTAAATGACATCTCATTAGTTGTGATTCTCTGAAAATGTGTATAAAAAAACTGCAATCTGCATCTCTTTCTAGCATTATAGGCTGGTTATCCGCATTTGCAAATATGAAAGCTGTTAATTGAACTAAATGAATAAAGACTGCTGTCTGTGAGTTCTGGTTTTATTTAAAGTTAGAGGAAAGGTACAACAACACTCTGTTGGAACATATTTGTGTCTCAGATGAAATTATTTAACCTTCTAAATAAGAATTTCAAGATCATCCAGAGTCTCTTTCATCACACTGCCAACGACTTGAAGTTGGGAAGTAGAATTGATATTCTCAATCACTACAGTTGAAACCAGATATTTACATACACTTCAGAAAAAAACACTGGAAGTTTCTGGTTAGTATTGACTTTGTTGGTATTTATTATGAATTTTTTTCATTTTTTTCCTTTCCCAAAATTCCAAAAATGGAATTTGGTACATCAAAGAGCGAGATGGCACAGCGGCGTCAACATTTTGCTCCGGAAATACTTAAAGCCTCAGGTGGGTGAGACCTTTTCATAGTTATTATGTGATATTGTAGTACTACAGATCTAAAATAATCTTTTGTATATTAGTGTTTGACACAGAGAGCAACTGTGCCATGTGCGCAACAACAAAACCACCCAGCCACGGATATTTTTAAGCGTAGATGGCGTGACCACAGTCTCGGTTACCCCCTTGGTAAAAAGCTAAAGACAAGCTCTGAACTGCCCGGGACTGTGTGTAACTTCTCTCTCTCCTGTGAACTAAAGCTGCCTTCAAGTGCGCTTGGAAACATCGAGATCTATAAACGATCTGACGGAAAACGGTAACTGTAAAATATAAAAGTCTACATGTGCTTTGTTGGAGGGTTTAAGAAAACAACAAGACGACACACAAATGGGCCGTTACATTCATACTCCCCCCGCAGCACAACCCTGCGGCAAATCGCCTGATTGCTTTTTTTTCTGTGAATGCCCCGTAACTGTTATAGATATGGTGTGTATGGCAAAGTAAGTAAGGAAGGAGGAAAAAAAGTAATGCCTGCAGTGTCCTTAGCCGTGACAGCGGGGAGGTTGTTACCTATGAGCAGATGAAAAGTTGATCCCAGTACAGTGGAAGTCACCAGTACTCCCCCGAGCTTCATCAGGTTACTGTAATAGATGTCATTGGGCCACTTCACCCTCAGGTCTATGTCCTGATGAAGGATGAAATATGGTCAAACACCATCAATCACTTACAGAAGACACTTTCATTTACTACCCACTGCGCTGGTCATAAATATGCCATCACTTTGTGATACAATATGATATTTTGCTGCTCCGGAAAACGATTTCAATGATGTTGAACATGTATATAGTCGGGATGCACCGAATCCAGATTTTTGGGGTTCGGCCAAATACCAAATCCACTGGTTAAGATTCTACCGAATCTGAAACCGAATCCTCCTCCCATCCTCAGTCCATGAACACAGCGAACACATTAATGAAGTAAACAACGTCTGGTTAACACCAGTTTTTAGCTGTGACTGTCCTTCCTTTGCCGTACCTGAAGTTGCTGCATTCTGGCTGCTGTCTGCAGATTCCTTCGTGCAGAACTCGTATTCTTTCGGATGTTTCATACCAAATGTTGTAACAGCGGTGATGTTGTGTATTGTTTAGGGTCCTTGCCACCACGAGACAAATCGGCATTGCAAATTGAACATGTAGCTGGACTTGAATGGCCTTCTTTTGACTGAAAGTACTGCCAAACAACACTTTTTCTGCCCACTTTCTCACAGCCTAGTGCACTGAACGCTCCACCTACGTAAACATTCGGTGCATCCCTAGTATATAGTAGACAGTATGTGTAGGCTAATACAGTCTGATAATATCTTAGTGTTGAGGAAGCTGGTATAAATGAAGAGTGTGTAAGCGGATACCTCGTATCCAGGAAGCGTGCGAACAGCCTCCACCACGGCCAGAGCAGCCAGATGCTGCAGGAAGGGAATCCTCTGTCCGAGCCTGGAGCTCAGCTCAACCTGGACCGCCAGAGTGAACATGGCACACCCCAGGGGGCTGAGCCAGGCGTTCCTGCCCCGACCTGCAGCCGCAGCAAACACAGGGATCATACACGGGGACGTTAAAGCAAGGGGACGTTAAGTGGTACCAAATAGGGCTGCACGATATGAGGAAAATATGCGATAATGTTGTTGGATATTGCGATAACGATATTACGTGCGATAAATAAACAGGTACTAAAGTGTACTCAGTGCTGCCATTCTGTTGTTTTTAAGTATTCTGCTAAAATACAACACATTGCATGTTGGATTTAAAACAAATGAAAGGAAATCATTTCCAACATTCTTTTATTGAACAAATTGAACTAAATGTAAAAGGGAGAACTAAAAACAGAGTGACAGTTACATTTTAAAGTGCAGCTTTCTGCTCATATTTTCTTTCAACTAACACAAAAAAATCTCAGTGTCTGTCGTGATACGCCGCAGCCTTTCGTGATGTGTTTGTTGCGCCAGCACTAGTACCAAAGCCTTATGACATACTTCTGACAAATACGATGAATAAAACCAAAACTGAATGCAAGTGAAACTTTGCCAAGATATACATTGGAGGTGTGTGTGTGTGTGTGTGTGTGTGTGTGTGTGTGTGTGTGTGTGTGTGTGTGTGTAGGTTTTCAGTGGGCTGGAGCACTGACCTCTGCCCTGGCTTTGTCGAGCAGCTACCGCTATTAATGCCACGTCCTTTGGTAAGTGCAGAGTCAGCCTGAAGAGAGAGAAGAACGATGAGCACAGAAATGTTAAATCCTTCTTTACAGTGCCTTAAAAGGACAGCTAGGCTGTGTCTGGAATTTCACTGGTTCACTACTCCCTATAATCGGGGAGTTCTATGTAGAGCACTATATACGGAGCTCAGCGATAAAATGACAAAAAAAAAACTTTTGGACACTCCACAGCCATTTTCTCTGCGCCAACCGTTACGTTATTGCTGTCGCATACATTAAACACCCGCTGCCGTTGCTATGGCAGCGTTACCTTATTCTTCCAAAACAACAATCCAGCAAGAGCCAGCTAACACATATTTAGCACTTTAACATCCCCTTTACCCCTTACATACAAAAACTACACATGCTGGGTGACAGAAATCCACAATGCATTGTGGTATAGTTTTAACATTGTGGTGAACATCGATATTACAGTGCATTGTGGGAAACAATAAGTGCCCTAAAACGTATTCCACAAATCTGAATTTCAATTCGGACACTATTGACAAAATGGCTGATCACGTAATAGCGCCCTAAAATGTGAATAGTGACCCATTCCGGAGACAGCCCTAGTTTAGCTTTACTCTTGCTGTTTCCCTTTAGCTATTCACATTCAAAACCATATTGTGCTGAAAGCAGCCAGCTCTGTGTCGGATGCAATTAGCTGGATTGTTTCTCAAGACACGATTCGTCGATTACTCCCTTAAGTTAAAATATTGACAATTAATCAGCAGCTATTTTAACAATCAACAACACATTTTTTTTCAAAGAAGTTGGTTGGACAGAATAAGATATTTGAGAATATTAACATTGTGCTTTAAAAAAAAAGAAAACAAATCATTTTAAATACCAGTCAATTACCGCTAATAAAGAAAATAATCTGCAGAATAATAGATAGATGAAAATAATAATTAGCTGCAGCCCTACAAGATTAAGTACTCTGTTTAAACCGCAAAAAAAGATTCTTTTGTGGGGCAAACCGTCTTTGGCTGAGACTAAACACACACAGCATGCAGAGAGCATATTAACCAGACAGCAGCACTTTCATTTTGCACTTTTGCCAACTGATTGAACTTGTCAGCTACAGTTGTCATTAAAGCCAGCGGAGACTCTCTCTCTCTCTCTCTCTCTCTCTCTCTCTCTCTCTCTCTCTCTCTCTCTCTCGAAGTGCAGTTGTACAGCCATGATCATCCTGCAAGGTTGTAATTATTAGCAGTCAGTCAGCATTTCATCAATGCTCATTTCAAAGCTGGGAAGCTGTGTTACTACCAGAAACCAAAGAGAAAATGTTTGCACATTCTCTCATCTCCAAATGCAATTAAAGCTGATCCAGTGACCCAAAGCAACTGCCCTCTATTGGCTAGTGAACAAAGATTGTGAAGCTGCCAAAGCAAGCGAGCAAGGCCTTTCTGCTATTGTGATGCAAAGTTGGTCAGTGGTAAATCAGCTTAAGCACAGTCCCAGTGTGAGGCTGCTGGATAGAGCTTTGTAACAGACTTCTCTAAGAACTGTTTATCAAAGGGATAGATGGATAGCTCAATCTACATTCTGAGCTCAGGGAATTTTGGGGTGACAGGCTGTTTACTTTGTACTGCAGACTAAATTAGCATCAAGTTTATAAGCCTTTAGGCAGGTTAAGTACAGGTGATCAGTACGATTGATTATGAAAAGCAGCACATTTTAACATCTATCTTATAATAGTCTATATCCACGACGTTCCACTTCCGGGATCGTTCAGGTTCTGCCGGAAATTCCGCCGGTTCCGCTTTCATTTCAGCTGGATGTCCGTTATCTTCCTCTTTCTTTGTGTTGGCGTTCTAAACTCTGGTGGATTTGTGAGGACTATGGTTAACTGCTCCTCAGATCTCTGCAGGGTAAATCCAGACAGCTAGCTAGACTATCAGAGTTTTCTGTTGCACGACTAAAACTACTTTTGAACGTACATGTTCCACCAAAACAAGTTCCTTCCAGAGGCTATTTTGCAGAGGCACCGTTGCTCCGCCTGGCGCTTAGACGATTGTGATTGGTTTAAAGAAATGCCAATAAACCAGAGGATGTTTGTTTTCCGATCCCGGAATGCTGTGTGGACTAGCCAGACCCTCCTGTGCAGCGCTGTGGAGGAGGGTCTGGCTAGTCCACACAGCATGCGAGACTAATCTCATAACAATAGCCAGGTGCTATTGTTATGAGATTAGTTATAGATGTAACTTCCTAATGCCCTTACAATGAAAGGGATGGTAGACAAAATCCACAGTCCTCACTGCGTGCAAAAATGTATTCAAATTTGATCTGAAGCTAACGAACCAAGTTAGACGAAATCAAAGTTACAGCCTTTTTATTACACAATTGTTCCTATCCTTCCTGCAGCTCAGACAGGAAACACTCCAGGGAAACGCAAAAAGGGAATTTTATACTGACATGACCAGAACTTTGGAAGATACCACTTGATTTGATTAACTCAGACTGCTGAAGCCCATTAGGAAAGTGGCCGGTGTGAACAGAAGGAATGATTACAGCAAGCAAAATCTCTTTCGATCTTCATATGGGCACCTGACTATTGTTTTAAGCCAGCCTTGAAAAAAAAATGGGAACCTATCCTGTGGAGTGGTTATTTTTTTTATTTTTATTTTTTATAACAACACCATTTGCAAATCCTTTAATCTATGCAAATATGTCAGCCAGACGTGTATAGCTAAGGGCAAAAGAAAACATGTGGGGATGTTTTTCTGAAAAAGCTCACAGCTTCAGGAATTTGTTCACTTAACTGAGGCTGATTACAGTGGACGTTTTGTATAGCGCTTCTGCAGCCAAGTAACTGCCAACATGTGCTCACTGATGAAGAAAAAAAAGATTTTAAAAACAAAACCCTGGGTCTCTGCTGTCAAAAGCCCATCGTCTTTAGCCTCAGATGGAAGGAAGTCATCTCGCAAACTGAATATTAATAGCCTATTACATATGCAGAAAACTGGGAAAGACAAGAAAAACGGGGGAATTGTATTTCTTTTATGCGATTGAATTATGTTGGAGTACAAATCTTTAGAACTTAAAATATTTCAATATGAATTGACAAACACACACACACACAACTGGGAGGAGTGTGGAACTCGGCCCAGCACTTACTGTGTGAGATCTTAATGTACGGCGTATTAGCTGGAGCATGACCCTGCTGAGGGTGAGGCTGGTTAGGAGGTGGTTAGTCCCTGCTGAGGTTGGAACTGGGGGATGCTGCTGTTTGGCAGGACCACCGGAGAATCAGCCTGATCCGTGACTGACAGGTCTCTGCCGACAATCATCCCCCACGGAGACCAAGACCAGGGGCCCAGCTGGCTCTCTCGAGTCCTTGTGCTTCAGAAATGAGCTTTATATGAGAAGAGCTGGACCTAAACAAGACGAGTGAGTCCAGGGCTGACCAGCTCTTCTGTTATTGCAGAACTGTCCAGGGTTTTCCCCTAGGTTTGTGGAAGACTTAGTTGCACGTATTTGGTAGAGGGTTTAGGGGTCCTCCTTCACTAAAGGTAAAATTTTTCAATAAGAGAAATACAATTTTTGCATTTTTAACCATTATTATTACCATATCTGTGTCGAAATGGTGGAAAGGCTAGAGCAGATAATAAATAAATAACACTCAAAAAGCTTAAAGACAAAACTCGATAAAGAAGTCCAAGTACAATCATTAGATCTGAGAAAAGTCTTTTAGTTTTGATGCTCACATTGATTTTACTTACGTGGTGCAACTAAGCCTTATTATGATAAACCCTGCTGTCTGCACTAAGTGGGGACACAGGACGGAGCTGGGAATACATCTGGGAAACGTATGTACCCCGTTCAATCTGCGAGGGCCTGAACTGTAGAAGAGGATCAATTTATACGCTGCAAAACACTAAGATAATTCATCATCATAAATCAATAATTATCATCATGTTAAAAATGCTTAAGTGATAACATTATGGATTCTGCAGCGGACCTTCTTCAATCGCAAAAGACCGAATCACCGTGACGTCCCGGCAATACAAAAATCACTCATGAGTAGACAAATGGCAGTTGATGATTGCGGAGATATGGAGATACGTGAAATCGGCAAACTTGTTTATTTCTGTTGTCATTTTCAGCCGTAACTGTAACGTTTAAAGATATATAGTAGAGCTGTCAGTTAAACGCGTTATTAACAGCGTTAACGCAAACCCATTTTAACGGCGTACATTTTTTTATAGCGAGATTAACGTTCTTTTTGGCCTAGCAAACTTTGTAGTTTTTTTCACATGCTGTTGCAACAACTAGTAACGTTAGAAAAACTACAACACCACACCGGATCTAGCTAGACCGGAAACAAAACAACAGGCGCGCCACACACACTTGTTTGGGCTTGCGAGCCGGCCAAAGAGTAGTAGGCTAACGTTACGTTTTGAGTGGATGGCGAGCGCGAGATGCCGAAATGGATGCCAATAAGATTCTGAATGGAAAGTTTACTTTTAAAAAGTTGCCAAATGGTTCCATTGACAAGACCAAAGTGATCTGTGTGTTTTGTCATTGTGAACTGAGCTATCATCGCAGCACGTCCAGTCTGAAATACCACTTGATGGCCAAGCACACAGCTGATGCCAATTCTCCGCCCCCTCGTTTAAGCCAGGCCGATCCACTTTTCCATGTTGATAAGAGCATTAAAATGAGAAAAAAATAATTGGACAAAAAGAAATCTAGGGACATTTAGAATAGATAAAAATGTGCAATTAATTGCAAGTTAACTATGACATTAATGCGATTAATTGTTTTTTTTAAATATTTTAATCGTTTGACAGCACTATATATATATATATATATATATATATATATATATATATATATATATATATATATATATATATATAGTTAAACACAGAGGTCTAAGCTAGCGTTAGGAACAGCAACATTTCACCGCCGGTTGGACTCACAGCCAGTTTGGGTTGTGTCATTTTCTTTAGTCTGTGGCCCAACCGACTGTATATAATATTTACAGGCCCAACAGGTAAATTAGCTCTCCAGGCTAACGCTAGCCAAAGTGTTGACATATGAAAGCATCAAACATGCATCCCTGTTTGTTTAGAGCTGTTAAATTGTATGTACGGGACACAGGGGGTTTTCTACCCGGAAGTTATTGTAAACAAACATTGTGATTGGTCTATATGATCAAATATGCATCTGTGCTGACTGGATGAGCAAAGGTGATATTATAGATATAACATACAATTTCTCACGACTCCCAACCTCCCTTTTTTTGTTACAACCAAGTGATATGACAGATGTATGTAGTGCACGGGCACACGAAACCCAAGCAGTCAGTCAATCACACAGGTTGGGAACAAACCTCCAAGTTAGTCAAACTTAAATGGAGGGGGAAACTATTTTCCCAAAATACTGTATTAGACTGTATTATTGATTGTAGTTAACTGAGGTCTACCTTAGTGCTTGTGTAGTAGAATTGGTAAATGGGTTTAAATTGTCTAGTCCTCCTTATATGTGTCTTATATTACTTCTGTGGTGGGTTTCTGCTCAGACTTTACTGCAACGGGTCAGACAACCACGCCTCCAATCCTTTAAAGTTGGAAAGGGTCTTATTTAGAAATGAAACTCCTCAGCCAACATGTCCATCCCAACATGCAAAGAAGCTCAAATTCATTTCTGGAACTCAATTATGAGATCAGTAACAAATCATATCCCTCTTGTGTCCTAACACTTTAATGCTCTTACACACTCGATGGGTGGTTGTCAATAAAGGAGGAGGGTGAGTGCTGTGGTTATGTGTCTTAATGCGTTCCTTAGTACTCAAGTGATCTGTACATAGGCCAGCTCAAAGCTGGAACGCTGGGGGCAATTGCATTCCTGGAGAAAGTTAATCTCATTCTGAAAGCACATCCACTGAATGTTACAGAGCCCACCGTGAGCTCGGAGAAAAGCCTTTAATGTAATACCAAAATGATCATTCGTGTCCGTAGAAGGACGCAAACTAAGTAGCGATAATAAGCGATTGCATCCACACAATGACAAAAAGTAAAAGAAAAAGACTGCAAATGAGGGAAACAGACTATGTAGTAGGGCTGAACGATTTGAGGAAAAAATCTAATTGCGATTTTCCTGCCAGATATTGCGTTTACGATTCCATTTGTGATTTGTTTTTAAAGCTACATATTGCACATCTACGATCATATTAAAGTAATAAAAAAGAAAAGAAAAATCCACAGAAGATAAGACATTTCTGTAACCAATCTGTGATATGTAACATTATTCCAGCATTTATCTTATGAAAAAACAGTAAATATAATAATGGAAAGAGGTGTTAAATTAGACCAAATATTTCACATTCGATTAATCGAGGTCTTCACGATGCTAATCGCATTCTTTCAAATGGCGGTTTTGATTTGAAAGCGATAATAGTTCAGCCCTACTATATAGTGATTGAGGTTCTTTGTCCATCTCACCCACAGAGCCCTGTCAGACGACTGAATGGAGAGATCCTTGCAGTACAAGCCACTGTTCCAAATAGTAAACTAAAACAGCAAGTCAGGTGGGGAGCCCTAAAGAGACACACACACACACACACACACAATGGCTCGATGGAAACTATTGCCCCCCCCCCATCAGTACGCTCACTGGAACAGCAGGTAACGACACGTGGGCGCACATTACAATGCAATCTGTTTGTGGGATCACAAGCCTGTTCACAAATCATGCATGTTTGGATTGGAGCAGTCGCTCTCTACTTATGGTCCTAACACACAAATATGCCTCCATGGTTTGTTCAAAAAATGAAGGGGGGAGAGGGAGACAGAGTGAGAAAGGGAGATATTCTATTTTCTTATTCCATAATAACACCCAAACAAGAATGAATGTATCCTACTAACAAGCAGTGTCTTGTTGTCTTGAGCTCCAACATTTTTTATTTTATTTCAAATTTTTTATTATTATTATATTATTTAAAACACTGTTGCACTGGGTGACTTCGTAACCGTGAACGCACACACTTTATTTGGACTCGGTCCCACCTGCACCTTCCCGCTCCCCTAGTTACTCACTTGATTAATTCACCGTTGAAAATAGTCCCCACAAATGCACCATTTCCCCGTTGGAGCAGCATGTGATAAAAACTACATTGACCAGCTGGTTTAGGAAATGACTGTGCAAACGTGTTAATATGAGCATGGGTTCTCTTATGAGGTAGTTGCATTGTTCAGGAACAGCGGTTCATGAACCTGCTCAAAGCAGATCGAGATGATGCACTGCCAGATGTAGGATCTGGCTCACCCCTCCAGGACTGGAACAAACCAGTCCAGTTGGCCAGTGGGAGCCCACTTTAAAATTACAGCCACGCTAGAGTGGAAAAATCGGAAAATTAGAGAATTGAGAAACATACAGGGATTGCATTGTGCTATACTAACGCATCCATTTCCAAACAGCTTACAGCCTGCTAATTGTTTTTAAAGCCAGTTATAAAGCCATTATAACTGGTGAAAGTGATGGTCACAGCCAGCTAAAAAATAAGTAAGCTGCTACCTGAACAATTATATTTGCTAATAAGAATGCAAGAGTGGAATCCATTTGTGAATGTGTAAACGCCTGTATTTATATGGCATACAATACTATATCATTCATGTGGCTGCTGAAGAACAGACGCTCTGCTTCTAAAATGTTTCCAGTGGACATTTACACCTGTGGCGGTGCTCTAAATGAGCCGGAGCACAACCGAATGCTGTGGACATTCGGGGTGTGATGTACGTCCCCCGTCTGCTCTCTTCACTACCTGTCTTGCAAGGGCAACGTCGCTGCATCCAGGGCTTACTGCCGCCCAGGATGGTTGTCATTGGTTTAAAGAAACACAGCAAGCCAGAGCATTGTTTTCCCAAAATAGAATTTCTTTCTCTGCCGTTTCTGAACTTAATCAAGATCACTTAGCTTAACTGCCAGTTACATCTCATTTTGAGTAAATGGTTTGGCAATGAAACTACAGCCCATGCATACTACTACAGCTACATTCCCATCATTAGTCAAAGTTCAAGCCAGAAATTGGTATATTGACTGAGATAGATCTTTACAGTGGAGTTTTGGGTAACCTGCAGGATATTTTTTTTTAAAACAACCTAAATAAGAACAAAGTTGTAATAAGGGCTGCACCAAAAACGATTATTTTGCTGATCGAGTAATCTGTGTGTGTGTGTGTGTGTGTTAATTAATTTAGTTTGGTCCATAAAATGGCACAAAATCCTGAAAAATGCCCGTCGTCCAAAATATTTTTTTTACCATTATAGAAAGCAAACAAAACAGAAAATGTAAGTTGAAACCAAAGAATTTCTGTCAATGTTGCTTAAAAAATGATTCACTTTATATGATAATAATAACAGATGCAGCTCTAGTTGTAAAAGGCTAAGGTTATTTGAGAAAGGTGATCAAAAGCCATCCAGAAAATGTGGACTCTGTGGTGTCACCCTCACTGCTGAGACCCATTTGATGTCCTCAGATCACTCTGTGACAATTGTCATCCATTCATTCCAACAAGACCAGAACAAAGGCATACAAAGTAGCGTGTTTGACAGACAGAGAGAGGAGGCATTGTCCCAAGAGGAGGAACATGGGCCTCTAAATCCCTGCTCAGGACTCTTTGTTTTAGGGGGGCAGCTAAGCCACAGGGGTCACCTCTAAGATACAGCGGGTCAGGAGGATAGACGCCTAGCAGCCGAGAGAAGAAAGGTGGAGGAGGACCTGTGATCATAAGCTACGTGCATGTCACCGTCTTTCTCACACACAGCAACAAGGCAGGCCAATGACAGCAAACAAAAAGGAGAGAGTGGGGGCTCTGGTTTCCTTAAAGCAGCCCCAAGCATCAATCTGTTAGGTCTTCTCAAACACACCTGATCAAGACATTTTCTTTTCCAACAGCACCTGTCACTTTGGATATAAAGCTGAGTCATATTTACAGACAGATGTAAAAATACTAATCTAGATGGAATTAAACAGATTCTATCATTACATTTGCTACCAAATACATAATCTAACTAAATACATGGGTGGATGTGAAGTGGTCAGTTAAGACATAATTTTTCTGAAAGCCATTTATCTCCCAAACCATTCCCCTCCCAAAAAAAAAACCCCTCTCACTTCCCAGATTAAAATATCTCAGATTAAAAGATTATTTCTGCCATCGATGCTCATTTTTGAAACAGGATTTGCCGTGCATAAGCGTGTTTGCATTGATCATTCAGCGGCATCAAAGGCATGATCAATAGCAGAGGACAAACTAATCTGTAAATGTGATTAATTGAGCTAATCCTGTTTACTGAGGGACAGCAGAAATTATCATTTCCAAATAGCACTATTGGAAGTGATCAATGAGAGAGCGCGGCTCCATTACCACAGGGCAGCTGAGGCACCAATGCATGACCTTGCTTTGCTGACTGCTTGTCTGGACTCGGCCTGCCTGGTCTGGCAGAGGTTCTGGGCAGCAGTACACAATAATCTATTAGACTGAATGCATGCCTTTAAATGGCCATTTTTCTGCGTTTTAGGCCAAAGCAAGTCTCCTCTTATGGAGGTCCTGCAATCTACGTCACAGCCTCCAACAGCTGCCACACTGCTGCTCTGCTAGCATGTAGATGCATTACAGACTTTCACATGAGATAGTCTCAAAGTCAATTTTGATCCGCCAGATGTGTAAAAAAAAAAAAAAACTAGTTACATTTTGTCAAATTCAGATCGACAAACATCACAGAGATTTATGGTTATCAGCAATTGCCCACTGTTGGAGAGCAAACTACAGAAGAAGAGACCATTGTTGTGGTTCCACTTGGAGCCCACAGAGTTTACCATGCTTTGCAGGGATCATGCTATGAATGATACCTTTCATGTCCTGTAAAAAGGAACTTTAGTACATACAGTATGTGAACTGAACCGAATGAGTAAAGGTTCATTTCACAGTGATCCTTTTTCAGGTGTGATTATGATGAACAGTGTGTTTAAACTAAAATGTTAAGTTAACATACAGTATATGTTCATATGAGTCCTGCAGCAGTGTTCACTGTAACATTAGTCTCAATTAATGAGGAAACGGGGCTCGTTGTGTGGGATAAAGCTCAACATATGGATGAGAGGTGGACACGCCAGTAGAAGTTTTTTTATATTTATCATTTCTTTTTTTTTTTCTTCTTTTTTTAGGGATAGACCGATTATCGGCACTGGCCGATTATAGGGCCTTTTTTTGTTTTTGGCAGTCTGCAGATGATCAGCATTTTATTTGCCTGATAACCGATAAATTATGAATTAAAAAGTGTTCTACTTTGGCTCGGCTACAGCTCCGCTACGCTGTGTCTGTCCCTCTGCTTCGGTTTGACTCCCCACTGAGTCGGACTTGTCCCCCCCCGACAACACTATCTGACTCTCTGTTACTGGGGATTATGTTAAAAGTTTTTACATTTATTAAATGATTGCTTCAAGCATTTAAACAAAGTTTTGTGTTGGAGTTTGTAACATTCCAAAATCTTAATTTTGACTGTAAATGCATATTGGTTCCAAATATCGGTTATCAGTTTCATTAACTAATAATAATAATAATAATAATAATAATAATAATAATTGGTATCGGTCTTGAAAAACCAGTATCAGTCGATCCTTTCTTTTTTATAATTACCTGTTGCACCAGTTCAACTGAGGCTATACAGTATGTACATACTGTACATGCTTCTATTTTTAGGCATGACACCTGTGTTTACCTTATGTTAACTATATAACACACTTTATTAGTTAGGTTTTTTTATTTTTTTTTATTTAAAAAACGAAGCAGTTTGACATTGTTTGGGACCGTTATTATCACCATATCTGTGTCTAAAGCATAGGAAAAATTTAGAGCAGATAATTAAATAAATAACACTCAAAAAGACTAAAGTCAAAGAAGTCCAACTACGTATAATAAGATCTGAGGAAAGTCTCTACGTTAGTTTTGATGCTCACATTAATTTTACATTCTTGGGTTTAAGGTGCTGCACTAAACGGCTCGAGTGCTAGACCTACAAATGATAAATGGTAGGGAAAACCCTGCACGGAACCAATCACAACAGAGAGTAGTTTTACCTGCTCACACTAAATGTAGTCTTTGGATTTAAACTGATTACACTGCTTGCTGACAGGTTGGTGTAGTCTTGTTGAAGCTGTGGACCCTGCATGGGACTTCATGGCCCTTCACCATCACAAGGCTCTAGAGTATAACATACCTTCCACTGGACATGTGAAGTGCAAGTCAAACACTGCGCCATATGTTCCCCAGAATAAGAAATGGGGACGTTTAGGCATCTGCTTACAATCTTTTATAATTGCAGGTGGAGCATGCAAGGTCAATTGGGCCAATTTGATTTTTATGGTCGAACCTGTTGCCACAGTTATGAGGAATCCATTTTCTCTGCACCAAACCCCCCCTGCTTGTTCTGTGGTTTGTATTTTTCACAGGAAACAGGACTCTAATTCCATACAGTGTCAGTTTGGATATTGGATTGCTTGTCAAAACAAACAGTGATTGCCAGGGCTCTTGCCCAACGACTGGAACAGCTTTAAGTAGAAGAATCCGTTGTTAAGGTTGTTTTTCTATTCAGATTTCCAGAATATGAAGGTGTTACACTGCAGGTACTCTTTTCTGTTTATGTGACTCTCAGTCACAGCAACTGTGACATTATGACAGTGTTTAAAAGAAGAAGAAAAAAAAAAAAAATGGGTAAATGCCAAACACACCTTTCAAATGTGCAGACAGTATGGGAAACTGAATTTCCATGACCACAAGTAGAAGTGGAAAATAATCAGAATCACATTTATATCCAGCGCTGCTTCGATTCCTTTATGCATCAGAGAAAAATAAAAGTGGGGAAAAAAAGAAGACAAAAGTAAAAGTGGGCCCTTGGGTTTTAATGTCTGAGCCTGAAGCTCTTACAAGAAAAAGTCAACAAGTAGGAAGTGTGTTGCTCCAGGCACAGGGATCAAGTTCAGCAGAGCAGGAAAAGAATCATTATGCTCTCTGGACTGGCCAAGTGGTGTTAGGAAAACCCCTATAGTCTCTTATCCCAGCTTTCTCACAAATAAACACTTCCACACTGTTAACTGTCCTTAACCAAACACCAACAGCTTGTTGCTAACACTCACACACACTCACACAAATAGGGCCCGAAACTAGCAGTGGATGCATCAATCGGTCCAATGGCCGAAAATGAATCCCCAACAATTCTGATAATCGATCGATCGCCCAACCATTCTCTGGTTCCAGCTTCTCGAAATGTGAGGATTTATCAACACTGTAAAAGTGATTATTTATTTGGAAAGACAAAAAAAGTCCAGGGTGCTCAGGAAGTTCAGTCAAATGTTTGAAGGTGCTCTTTAGGGTCGGGAATTCAATTAAGGGTAGGAAAAAAAAGACATAGGGAGAAGCAACTATGTCGCTATGTTGCTTCTCCCTATGTCTTTTACATTGTCTATTATGAAATAGCCAGTAAAATAAAGGCTTTTTAAAATCATTTTGAAGAAGAGTGCCTTGGATTTTCCCTTTTTTTCTACACTTAATTGAATATTTATTTGATTTGGACTGTGGTTAGACAACATACGCTTTTTTAAAGACGTGTTTAAGACACACATCCACACATCTTGGACTGTAAGAAATGGTGATGGTCATTTTTCATCATTTTCTGAAAATGAATACAAAAAACTATTAGGCTAAGCAATCAATAACGAAAATTAAATTAAAAAAATATATTAAAAAACTGTTGAGGCTGTCCCTTGTAATTCTGTTGTCTTGTATTTGTGTCCTTAAATTGACGTGTGATGTTCAATGCTCAACATGGAAATACTGGGGGGACTGAAAAAAAACTCTCTTTTAATTTTAATCTCTTCTCAAAATCCCTTTTTAGTTATTCTTATATATAATATAAGTATAACTTTCTCTATTAATAACTAAGCCAGAAAAAACCTGCATTGTTATTTCTTGAATTTGGAATACCCTGTACTTAAAAGGTTAAAGTAACCACGATATGTGCATGTAGTATGTGTGTGTTTTATTGTATTTGTATTGTGTACTTTCAATATTGGTCATGTTGGATCTATTTTTGTACTTAAATGTAGGGGTTGGTATTGTTTTACATTTTTCGAACAGTAAAACTGATGCCGAGACTGCACTGAAACCCCTCACTAGGGGTACACATATATATATATTTTTTATATATATATATATATATAATCGTCATCGCAATGTCTAATGGATTAATGAACACAATAATAAACACATCGCGAAAGGCTGCGACATATCACGAAAGAAACTCATTTTTTACGTTAGTTGAAAGAAAATATCAGCAGAAAACTCCACTTTAAAATGTAACGGTCACTATTTTTTTAATTTTCTCAATTTGTTCGTTCATTCCATTTGTTGTAAATTCAAAAAGCATATTGGTTGTATTTTGGCAAAATACTGAAAGCAGCAGAAAGGCAGAACTGACTACATTTTAATATCTGTTTATTTATCGCAAGTAATATCGTTATCGCGACATTCAAGGCTATCACGTATTTTCCTCATGACGTGCGGTGCCCAACTGGGACACATGACGGGGACATCACTGTGTACAGGGCTGCCGAGTGTGAAGCTGCTCACTAAAAAGCATTGACATTCCAGTTTGGTGTGCCCTTGTAAGAGCACACTATCCTGTGTCTCAGTACTGGCTATTATTAGCCGCTCCCTGACAAACAAAGCATTAATACCCTGGACAAACACACAGGCTGCCAGCCACTGAGCTTCAGCTTCAAGCCTCTGCACTCAAGTGGCTGAACCTGTGTTTTCATCAGCTCCTCAATTTCAGCCGGCGCTGACCTGCAGGCGCTTCGCCTCCGAACCAATCCCCTCTCTGCCTATTAGGCCCTCTCAATCCTTTATTTATACTCCACATAGAAGAAAGGCCACAGTCATTGTCACTTCAAAGGACTCTTAATAACCGACTCATCTGAAATTCATCTTCTGTTTGACTATGTGCTTATTTGACGAACAATGAACCCTATTTTTCTTTTAATTGAGATACTATTCCATTGACATCCTCAGGAATGTTAACTGACTGCATTCGTCTGGTTTTTGCATTGTACACAAATGACCCTGTTTTAAGCATATCTATTTTATACTTTTTTTAACACACATTTAGGGCTGCAAGTAACAACTTTTTTCATTGACAATTATTTTCTCGATCAGTTGTTTGGTCTATAAAATGTCAGAAAATGGTGAAAAATGTGGATCAGTGTTTCCCAAAGCCCGAGATGACGTCGTCAAATGTCTTGTATTTGTCCACAACTCAAAGATACAGTTTACTGTCACAAAGGAGAGAAGAAACTAGAACATGTTCACATTTCAGAAGTTTTTTTTTTTTACTCAAATCAATGAATCAATTATCAAAACAGTTGGCAATTAATTTAATAGTTGACAACTGGTTGATTTATCTTTGCAGCTCTACATACATTTATGTGTATTTTACGCACAATAATTAACATGAGCACTTGAGTCAATCATGTAAATGTGTCAGATTTAGTCATACATGCTGGTTTTCATCTGCAGGTGTATGTGATGTACTGTTGTGTACAGTGCTAAGCATAAGTGAACACACCCATGCTAAAGTTGACTAAAAACAGGAATAAAAAAAAAAAATGTCCTGTGATCATGTCCAGTCCAGCGGTTCAGCTCAAGGTACAAGATTTGTGTCAATGCTAAAGATTAGCTTAATTCTTACTTCAATGAAATTGTTCTCACGATGCTGCAGCTGATCAGACTTCAGATGTACACAACGCACTGATATTTAATTTACCAATACCTGATGGGAGATTTATTAGGGTACATATGTATTGTGCTGTATTGTTACTTTATGTCTAATGTAGATATTAGAGGTGTTGAAATGAATCAAATAATCGATGCATTGAATCGTGGACGTGGACGATGCTGCATCGATAATCGGCCGGGCCATAATCGATTATTTCTGTTTACAATTTAATGTAGGCCTAACAACATTTCTGTTTACATATTCTGTTATGTTTTGCACATTCAGGAAGTGCTGTAGTTTTATGTATCCAATTTATCTAGTATTAGAGCACTGCAGAATGTTTTGTTTTTGAAGCTTGAAAAGCTAGGAATTAAATATCCTATATGGCTTTAATAGAAAAATGTTATTTGACGCATCATGATGCATCGAGATATCGAATCGAAGACATGATAATTGTAATCGAATCAGGAGATCAGTGAAGAGTCACACCTCTAGTAGATATGCATTCGTAAAATTATAATTCAAAACTAAATTATTTGCATTGATAAAAGAAAAGTACCTTACTACCAACCGAATATACTGTATGTCTATGACAAATGAGAAACACTGCGGAGGCCTATTGTGTCCATTGTGTAAGCTGAGATGGAGATGATTATTCACACCTGTCAGCAGCAGGTCTCTGAGGTCCTCCGATCACAGTTTCTTGGTTGTTCCTGGCTCTAGGCTTCAATCTAATCCTAAACTCTGGAAGTCTCTCCCCTTGGACTGAAGATCTGTGGACGCTTTCAGGTCTGACCCACCTGTGTGTCCTTCCTTTTTGTAGTTTCTTTATTCATTTCTAGTTTTATTCATTTCCATTTTATGGTGTTTTTATAGCAAAGGCGCTACACTAATACGGGACTAAAACTAATAAAAATGTTAGACTGCAACAAAAATTAAATCAATAGCAAGCGTTAAAATGGGATACTACAATTTAAAATTGAACATCAGAGATGCAAGAGACACAAAAAAGGTTAAAAAAAAATTGGAGCAGCCAAGGCCGAGATAACCAGACTTTAGTCCCTAATATGGGCCAAACTCCAAAACAATGGATCCTGCAGGGTTTCTGTTAATAATTTGTATTCTCCTGGCCCCAGCTTGAGTTGATTCAAGTGACTCAGACTTGACAAAGCGGAGCCACAGAGGACATTATAAAACTGTAAAAGTGTGCCACACTGAAACACGCAGAACACAGTTTCACTTCTACATCGTGTAGTACCGAAAAACCAGCGACCGAGCAAAAACTCAATGCAATTCTCTCCGTTAGCTCCCACTGGCATTCCTCTAAAAACGGTCAGTCCTACCAAAAAGGTGGATTTTCTCTGAAAATATTCAGTATCATACTGAATACTTAATAAACACAAACGCTTGAAGAAATAAAACAGACATTCCTTGATAATAACATTAATCAAGGCTGCTCCAGAGGGACATCTGGAAACTCAAACATTAGCAGTGAAATCAAACTGCAGCAACAGGTTTGGGGTTATATGGCCTCCCCATTCACCCTGCATTAGTTTTTGTATAACCTTAATGACAACACTGTCTGTTCCAATCAGCTCAGTGCTGCTCCACAATCCATTTTTCAAACTTTATGACAGTTTTAATTGCTCCCACCTGCTGCCTGGTGGACCCGCTCAACAGCCACTTTTACTCACGTGTGGATGAAGACAAAGAAGTCTATTAGGTGCAACTTGCCTTTGCTGCAGTAAGGTCACTTAGGCATTAAATTAGTTCCAGCCCGTCTACCCTCCCAAAAAACGCACACGCGCACACACACGCACACACACGCACACACACGCACGCACGCAGATTTTATGCCGTATCGCTATCTTTTCTTACTTCACTTGGCTGGTGTCAATTTAATTTTCATCGGTTGCCAAAGAGGCATTTTATTGACTCAATAATAAATGAGCATCTGAAAGTCCTTGTGACATCATGTATAGACTTTTTTTAACTATTGTCCGTCAACTCATTCAGCATATATCCAATGCACCATTTTAGTCACGGCGGTGAACTAAAGTTTCCGGTGTTGTGCTCACTCTTCTGTTGCCACAGCATTCCCCTTAAAGCCATGCTGTTGCTTGCTACTAATACAACTGCTGCTGGTGATGTAGCTATTCAAAAGCCCCACCTCCACCCCAGCATCCACCTGCAGGCTCTGAGTCCACCTTCTCCGAGAGGGGCGGTAGTATTGTAGAGGTTGTGACAATGGTGATGCTTCACACATAACGCGCATGTATGCGTGCACGTGTGAGTGAATATTTCAGATAGGGTGGTTGGTGGTCTGTTTCCTGCGCAGGGTGTTTATTTGTTAATTTATTCAAAAGCCGTTTGATTTCAGCTCAAATCCTTTTCACAAGGTTTGTCACTACAACACTGTGTCTGAAGTATATATATATATATATATATATATATATATATATATATATATATATATATATATATATATATATTGTTGTCAACACTGTGAACTTACATTGATCTTAACTTCATGTGTAGGATCAAACTGCTGCCCCCAAGTTAAGTTATGCATTAATTAAGTTATGTTATGAATTTTTCAACATGTAGAGCTCTTTCATAACAGTTGCTTAACTGTAAAGATGAACAAAGCAATGTGTCACAGCTTGAAAAAACTGTGAGAGACATAATACACTATTTTGCATCAATTTCACAAGTGGCTTAAAAAGGTTACAGATCCACAATTCCATTTGTGGGTAAGTGTCATCAGTTGGCCAGCTGATTGGCTCAGAGTGTCAGGCCAGTGTTAAAAATACTAAATGAAATGGGTACATCAAAATGAACACAGGGCAGCTACAGTCTCTCAGACCTGTAGCCCGTCAGCCCCTTAATTATGGAAATGCCATTGAACAATTCTTGAAACTGAAGACACTTGGCACTATTTCTGGATGTTTTCTAAGCAGTTTTTGTTCAAACTAAAAGATATGTTCCTGGCATTACACAGTAACCCTTAATCTTTCAACCAAATAGTTACAGCGCACGGCCTTTTGAGAATGTGTGTGTAATTGTTGGAGGCTGACGCCAGATCCACGATGTGAATTATCATCCCAGTTGGTGTGCGACAACTAATGCTGCAATGACAGCTGACTGCATTTCAAACCCTCAAACTCATCCGGGTCACAATCAACCTATGAATGTGACCATTGAAAAGCTTTTTTTTGTCCATTTTACTCACAAGAGCCATACTGCATCGTATGAGCACAGGATAAAAACATATCATCTGGTCTTTGGGGGCTCTGAACAATCACTACTGCATATAAGCTGAACTACTTTATTTGACTAGCTGCGGGGAACTGTGCTCTACAATGATAAGAGCAGCGGTGTAAAGTTACAGCTGGTTAGCATGTGCACATTGCAGCAATCAAAGCCAAGGGTTTTTTTGGTCACAAAGACACCATTTTGCCTGTGAGAACACGCTGCTGCCAGCCTCAGTGTACATTTCAAACATTGAACAGGCTCAGAGGAGCATGTGTTACCCTTGTAGCAGGTCCATGGTAGACGTGACCATCTCAGCGTACAGCACGGCGTGCCCCAGCAGGCTGGTCTTCAGGTTCTTGCTGTAGGTTTCCATACTGAAGTGCGGCCAGCTCTGGGACTCTGAGGAGTTGGTGACCAGGGCCAGAGAGCCCTCAGGCAGCGAAGGATCATCCTGGAGCTCAGAACTGGACAGCATCCTGAGGGAGGCCTTGGACAATGTGAGGAGGCCATTTTGATCTGCACGTGTCTGCAGCCAATTCAGGAAGACGGCCTTGGTCTCCTGTGAGGAGCAGAGTAGGACAATAATGCCATCAGTTATTTCTTTTATACGAAATATAAACAATATGTACCCTTGTCTCTATAGACACAGGGCCTACAGTTTAGTCCACACTTGCATTTTCTGTAATGTTATTGGATATACCACCTGAGGTCTCTTAGAAAAGTTTGGAATTGCTTTTGCTTTAAAATATACATCGGGCAGTAAAACTTAGTTTATTTTAGGCTAACTTTGCCAGAACTTTCTGACTTCCTCTCAGCTACGAGCCTATTGGCTCTTACTAAAGATCTAAATCTTTTTGTGTAACTTAATAGTTTAGCTGGGGACTGTTTTTAGTGTCCGTGGTAATGAAGGAACATGTCACTCAGTGGAATCGTGTGGCTCATCGATGTGTTTTTAATAGTTTTTTTTGGACAACATGAAGCTCTGTTGTACAGAGGAATAATATATGTCAGGCTTTGGAAACACACATTATACTTGTTAGTAGATTCCAATTCAGGGTCGGTTTTGAATCCTTTACAATCCCGTAATTGACTCCGTCTGCTGAAAGCCCGACCGACGTCTTTCACTTTCCCTTTAAGCTTATAGTTGTTCATCGTTTCATTTCCTTCTTTCCTGTGATGGCCCTGCCCCAGTATCAGCCATAACTACAGCAGATAACTTCTAAAATAACATTAAAATACAATAAGCAATCTCCCGCTACCTTTTACCTTGCTGGAATCTCGCTAACACAGGCTTTTTTCGGTGTTGCGTCGAAATCTGTGACCCATCAGAATGTGTTACTGTAGAGCCGCTCTGTCCTGCCTTAAATCATTTTGTGACTTTGCGGGAAAACTCGACCGGGCAGAGGCATTAATAAAAACTAGGCCTATATAAAAGCGTAAATAGCGTTCTTTTCACTGTAAGTCTTACGTTTGCTGTTACAGGTCATTTATGATCATCAGATGGAAAATTAAACCGTTTCAGAAACATTTCAAAGTTCCTCATAGTTGCTTTAAGGGGTTCTGCTATTGGCATTACCTCATTACTAATCACGTCGTCTTCTAGACAACAGTGGGCATGCACACACACATACTGTATTTAACTGGCTGTTCATATCCGGCACCATCTCGCAATCCAAGCTTTTAGAGAAACAGTTCATATTCAGAATCATCTGTTCAAGATAAGAGTTGTAATGTATTTGGTGGATTTTCCGTTAGAAATAAATGTGCTGAATGAATTGTTCAGTGTGTGTGGCTAATCAATGACATGGTGTAATTAGGCAGCAGTCCCAGTCTGCTCTGCTCCAGTCACTTCCTATCAATCAGGTTTCTCTCCAGTGTCCTTACACACACAAAACAGGTTGTCTGAATGTTTACTATGTTTTCTCTATGGTGGATACATTATTGTGTTATGGACTTCCTTCACCTCTCTCTCTCTCTCTCTCTCTCTCTCTCTCTCTCTTATCAGATTTGACTTGATTCTCTCATTGTTTGTAATCTTAACGTATGCGATGTAATAATGTGAAGCACTTCATTGTGCAATTCTGCCTGAAAATGTAAATAAAAGCTGATTTGATTTGATTTGACATGAACATGAAGTCATCCTCACAAGACATAACAGGATATGGTTTGCACTCAGTATGATACTGACATTTGACAGATTGGTGATAAACTCATTTTGAAGCTATAGTGCATAGTTTCTGTCTCCCCCATGAGGAATTCTAAGTAATGACCCCAAAACTGTCAGAGCATCCACATGACACACGCCTTACGTGATCGCGCCCCCCCCCCCCCCCCTCTCTATACAGCTGCTAGTAGCCAAGGAGGACACGGAGGATTAAAAAAAAAAACTTGACGGACTCTTCAGAGGAGGTCATTATCTTCACTCGAGTTTCTGCGCGGGAAAGTCACCGGACGCCACAATCTTCTGAACACAGCCATACTGAGAAATACAGAGAGAGCTGAGAGCTGATAGTCTTAATTAGTTTGTAGCAACTCGTTTGGCAATGGCTTGAATGTAACATAATATCAAAAAGTTACGCACTAAAGCTTTAAGATGAGCCAGACTTCTCATCAAATCGTGTCACAGGATTGGCTGAGCATGACAGATTGGTCGCAGTGTCAGACATCTTTGTAAGTCTGATACATGACAAGCATTGTTTAAACTCAACTTACTGTATGTTACAGTAGAAGGAGTGAAAGGACGGCCACAATGTATTCTGAATGAACGTCTGAGTGGAAATCTCATTTCTAAGATTTGAAATTTGAAATCTCCAAACAGTGTGGTAAAACCCTGGTTATACTGCATTTCCAACTAAATTTGTATTATTTGTGTAATTTTAGATCTATTCTTAGTCAGTGGTGGTCAAACGTCCATCTTTTAGGCACACATTTAGTCAACTTCATTCTTCTTTCGTATTGGTCCATTTTTATGAAATGAGCGAAAACTCTATCTTTTAGTCTTGTCTTATTAACGTCCTTTCTAACAGTGGGGCCATAGAAAGGGCCAACTGACAACTAGGAAAAGACTGTGTCAGAAAGTGATAGCCAGGAAGACAGCTGACAGCTAGTATTTGTAAGACTAGTGGAGCTAGATAGGCTTGACAACTGTGTGGGGCCATGGCAGTTTAGCCTAGCCTGGTCCTACCAGACTCTGGTACATTTCATTTGTACAGAGAGTCTGGCCACTCTCCATTGACAAGTGTTAACTTCCTTGAAGGCGGGTACTCTGTTGAAGTTTAAAACTATTGGATCTGCCCAGAGCCACACTGGAACTGCCATAACCAATCGCTAACATTTGGTCGTGACGTCGGCTTAGCATCGCTAGCCTTAGCCAACTCCTTCACCACTAACGGAGCGAGCTGGAAAATCAAACTCCGCTGCACCATCGTGTGTAAATGTGTGTTAATGTTTATCTGATGAGCAGGTGGCACCTTGTATGGCAGCCTCGGCCACAGTGCGTGAATGGTTTCTGTATTGTATGTTAGTCGTTAAGACTAGAAAAGCGCTAAATAAATACAGTCCATTTACATTAGACTTATGAGAGCACAGCCTGCAGGCCCTAATAGGCCAAAACATTATTTAACATAAATACTGGGCTTCCATAGGGATGCTCACTCTGCTCACACTGTCATATTTTACAGTCTATTGATAACTGTAACTAAAGAGAATAACATATCAACTCCAACCAGCTTTGGCACACAATAAGCCTCTGCACTTCTGAATAAATCCTAAAACAGTTTTTTATTTATTTATTTTTTTTTAAAAGAGAGCTTTGCAAATCCATTCCAGTCCTGATTCTGTTCGACTCAAGAACCCACTTCATTTCCAGACAGAGGGAAATGGTGATTTACCACCTCATGGCAGAGAACAGGAACACCCACTGAGCAGTGATGGAAGTCAGCCTCACTGATCACCACCACACTGAATGCATTAGTGTGTGCTAGAGAGGGTTTTCATCACTGGCAAGGAGTCCTACTACTAGACCGACTACGGCAGAGTGTCTCAGCCTCACAGCTGTTGCAGTGGCACGATCAGGTGCTGTGAATGTTACCCTGGCCCCACACACCTTTAAAACTACACAACTGACCCGTTTCCTTCCTTAATGGAGAGACAGAAAATGACACAAGTGGGATGTATGCATATTATGCCAGGGGATAGTGCCAGTTGAATGGTCATCATTCTCCATGGGTATTTTACATGATCTAATTCTTATCTGCTTTATAATATATACATATGTATACAGTGTATCTCACATTGTTGTACTGACATGTCTTGTTACTTATCAGCCAATGTGTATACACACCAATAATACTATACAATTGGCCGATAATATTGCCCATGTCAATGTATTGTTCGGAATATGAGCATGTCATGTTATACAGTCCAGTTATTATGTTGAGTGGTTATTACAGCACTGTTCCTTGTTATGTTTTTTTGCTTGTTTAAAGAATGTAATCCTGTAATAATGTGTCTGTCTGCCAAAAATACTGTTAAAAAAAACACTGGTACAGTTTCACCTGGACACAAGAAGAAGAATAAGAATTTTAGCAAAACACAATTTATTATATCCAGTAACAACTATATATGATTTAGAGGCCGACCGATAAAGGATTTTTAAGGCCGATATCGATACAAATATTTGGTCCGATGATCCGATATTCCAATATATCGGCAGATATGTATTAAAAAAAAAAAAAAAAATCCAGAAACACGTAACAAAACACATGTTCCAAAAGAGCCAAAAGCAGTAGATTTCTGGGCTCCAAATACATTGATTTCAAAGTCCTGGTGAGAATACTACTTGTATTTGGCACATGAATGGGAAGGAATGTGTAAAATTCTACTTATTCAGGTAAAGAGTTTCCAACCTGCTGAGAGCGAGTAGCAATGCCTGACAACAAGCACGTATGGAAACCTCCACCACTCATACGTAAGACCACTCAAGACCAAAACATCAATTGACAAAAACAACCTGACAACTTTAGGACTGAATAAAAGCTACTGGAAACAATCCAAGCGTAGTACACCAGGAGCAGAGCGGCCATTCTACAGACATGTTGAGGTACACAGCTACCAGCTCTCCTTCTCAACCTACACAACAATCTGGAAACAATTCTGCAGCCCCCAATTTCCATAAGCCTGCTTCTTGTTGGGACTTGGGGGGGGCAAGGTCAAAGGCCACACACCAATCCAAATATACAACAATGAAGCCAAAAAGTAAAACTACACTGCTACAACTACTACCAATATTACTACAACAATACTATTTAGTTTTTGTTAAGGAAGGCCCAGGCTCTGTGCCCAGATAGGACACCTCCCATCACGGACACCAGCCACTGGAAGGGTTGCCCTGAAGAATGACTCAGGTCCTTGATGATTCCAGTATCTCAGCAACCTGGAGCTCCGACTCCCCCTAGTGGCTCTTCTTGAGCTCCAGCTCCATGACAAACGCACCACTCCGGACAAACTTCCTCGATCTTATGAAAATGCTGCTATTGTTGTCATTTTCTTACACATCCATACAAATATTTTCCAGAATAAATATCTGTAAATAAGAACAATTCCTTGTTGAATCCTTCTTGAAAATTAGAATTCAGATTAGATACACATTATACCTATATGCTACAAATTACTTTTTTTTCAATCATTCCAAAAATAGTCTTTTAGCTTTTTATTAGACCGCCACTTAGACTGAACTGTGATGGCTGATCAAAGACTGATTTAGTGCCCTCATGTTTGTATTGGCCCTCTGTACACAGACCTGCTGTGAGCTGGCTGCATATATGCTCATATATTTGCATACATTTAGGAAGCCAAATTGTTTCCACGTGTAGTATGCAGCATATCTGTGCTGTCGCTCATACAATTAACTTTAATAAAAACAATCTGGTGTGTGTGTGTGCGTGCGTGTTTTCTCTCAGGCTGTCACTGAATAAACAGGCATTCGAATATGAAACTGTATTTCCGAATATTGTGGGACCTGCCTCGCACGTTTTTCGGGTGGGCCTGGGTCGCTGCTCCCTTAACGTTCAGCTGCCTGTGTGCCTGAGTCCAGCCGGTAGGCCAGAGATTTCACAGCGAGCGAGTGGGTGTGTTGATGACGTTTTTGTCACGCTGCGGACGATCAGAAGTAAACAAACGAGGGTGAAGAAGACGCCAGACACCAAAGAAAACGTCAAACTGGAGAGACAACTAGATTCTGGAACTTCTGTCGGTAAGGACCGACGCCAAATTTGTCAGACAAATTCAAGGAACGGCAAGAGACCCATTTGTTTATGACCAGATTACAAACCAGATACGTCATCGCGGTGTAATCCGCGTCATGAGAGAGAGAGTGGGGGAGAGGTCTACGGTGTTTATGTTAAGTTTTATATTATATAGGACATTATTTTGTTTATTTTGTAATGTGTAGGTATGTAGATCTTTCAAAATACATGTTAATGTTAAAATAAATATACCTATACACTTAGTTATGTCTCCCGTTGTAATTGTTTGCCCTCTTATGGACATAATGCGCACAAATAAACATTTGAATATAGTCAAACCAATGTGTTTTTTTAGAAGGCATCTTCGGGGCGCCTGGGAGGCTCACCTGGTGGAGCATGCGCCCATGTATAGAGGTTTACTCCTCGACACAGCGGCCACAGGTTCGACTCCAACCTGCGGCCCTTTTCCGCATATCATTCCCCATCTATCTCCCCTTTCATGACTTCCGTTGTCCTGTCAATAAAGGCCTAAAATGCCCCAAAAAAGAATCTTTAAAAAAACAGAAGTAATAGTCGAACGTCATTTTGACACCCCTACTTAATGGATAATGATGATGATGGATGAATAGATTTTTGTTCACAGGGAGGGGCAGAATGTCAGTAGAAATGTAAAAATAACACAAGAAATATGATTTTCATCGTTACACTTAACTGTATTTTTACATTCTTGGGAATAAAAGATAGATACAGAAATGTTGTATCAAGGCACCCCTACTTATGTCTGTGTACTTGATGTTGCAGGGAACAATGGGCCTTCTTAGTTTGGACATGGTGAGACAAAAAGAATCCAGGAGAGTCACAGACAAATCTATCGCATGACTGATACCGACAGATGAGCAGTGTGGGTCTTACCTGAGAGGTGGCCAGCAGGTGGACCGGGCTTGGGGCTGGAGTCTGGTTTCGCTCACAGCTGAGGCCCAGCGAGGTGAGGATCTCTGTCAGGACTTCATAACGCAGTGCATTGCTGACCTTCAGTTCATTGAAACCTTCCGATGTCAAATTCTGCGAGTCAGGAGCAATTTCCAGGTGGGCCTGCAGACAGGGAACATACAGCATGTCTAACAAGCGTTGATGCATTGACTTAAGTTAGTAGACAGTCCCAACAGGAAATAACAATTTTACTTTTGCAAATGTTAACATACATTTAACAAATCTGCTCTTAAAATATATACATATTTCTAACAATGTTGATTATTGGGGTCCGGTAGTGGGTGGTGGTGTTGTACTGGAGCGCATTTTTTGAAATGCATTTCTAATATTCCCTCCCGCCTATGTAAAAAAACAAAATTCACCGGTTAGAAGTAAACGTGGAAGTGAACGGATCATGTGAAAATGACACCACTTTACCATTGACCCAAAACAATGGACAAAAACATGCCAACACACGGCTAACTAGCACCAGCAAGACTACAAACAAACAGCAGGGCTGTGGAATGGGTAATAAATCAACAAGTGGTAGTCCTCCCTGGAACTCTTTTGGTGCAAAGCCTAAGAGTAAATCATTTTCCTGGATGGAAATGGGAGGACGACTAACGGGCAGGGCACAGCGCCCTGAGATTTGTGATACGACCGGCTGGCCTGCACTATCATCCAGGCAGAGCGCCTCTTCAACCCCTGTACTCAGTAGGACACAGCCTCGGACAGCTGCAAAAGGGAGAATTAGCAACAAAATGCCTCCCCAACACCTGAGTGTGCAGGTGGAGAACAGATTTGCTCCTCTGCTGCAGGACCCTGGACATGACCTGGATTGCGTCTCATCGTCACACAGCAGGGTAAGGACTGAGAGCAATTCAAAAAGTAAAAAGCTACAGGGAAAGCTAACAACTGGGCACCAAACTCTGATTGTGGGTGACTCTGCTGTAAAAGACATAAAAAGCAGTAAAAACACCAAAATACTCTGTTTTCCCAAAGACATGGTGTCTGACTTGGCCCAAAGAATCCCAGATATCGTGGCAGCACACCCAACTGTGACGAACATTATACTGCATATAGGGTCACATTGTGATGTTGTAAAGCAAGAGTCTGAAGTGCTGAATCGTGACTTTATGAATCTGCTGAACTCAGTCAGCTCCCTAAACTCAGAGGTGTTTATCAGTGGCCCTGTACCGCCAGTCAGAAGAGGAGCTGAGAGATTCAGCAGACTGTTGGCACTGAACAGATGGCTTTCAACTGCATGTACCGTCCACTCTCTGCAGTTCATTGACAATTTTAACATTTTCTGGGACCGCAGACATCTTTTTAAAGCAGATGGACTTTTTCTTAACAAGCCAGGAGTAAAGCTGTTCACCTCTAGCCTACTTTACTTTCTGCACCACACATCTACTCCCTCGGCCAAGGACACAAGACAAGATAAACAAACAAAACAAGAGGAAGACACAACAAAGTGCGGCAGTGATCCACCACAGCCCCCACCTGAGCAAAGATTTGACCATGGAGGACCACAGAACAGAGACGAGAAATCTCAACCCCCCTTTTCACCCATCCAACACTCCTCAAACCCCCTTACCAACCCCGACGCCTTTGAGGATCCATCGCTCTCCCCATCCGCCTTTTCCCCTGTTTGCCCCTGCCACATGTTGGGGCTCACTGACCGGATGGAGCAGCTGGTAGATGCTGGAATCAAGTTTGCCCCACTACCTTCTCCCATCATTCACCCCCAGCATCAAACTGACCCTGTTTTGACTGAACCGCTGAAAGTAAAACGCCAGGGACCTCTGCCCCCTCAAGGACAGCAGCGAAGTCCTTCTCACCAGACTGATAAGTATGCTTGTGTACAAAATGCAACAAGCTTTAACTGATATGTGCTGGGCCCAGGCTGCATGCCTAGTGGCACTCATGACTCTTTCCAGGACAAGCCTGGGCCCTGTGTATTCAATTCTTCGTCAATCAATGTTGTGATAGGTAATAGAAAAAGAATGGTGAATCCGCTAAGTAAGAAAAAGAAGCACTTAACTGCCAACTTAGCAAATTTAGCATCCATTCCTCGTCAGCCACAGCCTGTCCCAAAAAACGAGACATAATTATTTTAACACACTAACATTAGCCTTACTAAACGTCAGGTCTTTGGCGGGTAAATCATTTTTAATCAATGATTTTATTATTAAGCACAATCTTGACCTCATGTTTTTAACTGAAACCTGGTTAGACCATAATAACAGTGATGCTGTTCTTATAGAGTCAGCTCCCCCTAACTTCAATTTTATGAGTGAAAATAGAGTGAATAAGAAAGGAGGTGGAGTCGCCATTTTGTTTAATGACTCGTTCCAATGTACTCAAATATCTTATGGAAACTTTGCTTCTTTTGAATATGTGGCTCTTCAGCTAAGGTCCTCCCCTCGACCTATATTTCTAATTATCTAAAGGCCACATAAATACTGTGCATCCTTCTTTGATTGCTGTCTATAATCTGTATTAACTTTGACTGTGTAGTTATTGCTGGTGATTTCAACATTCATGTTGACAACCCCCAGGATAGAGGGACCAAAGAACTGTGTTGTATTTTTGAGAACTATGGACTGACTCAGCATACACACAACAAGGGGCACACTCTGGACTTGATTATCTCGAAGGGTTTGAACATTTCCAAGGTTGTGGTGACTGATGCTGCTCTCTCTGATCGTTCCTGTGTTTTCTTTAATGGCACTATCTCTGTGCACGAAAGTGTCCAAACAAGTTAATAAGAAAACGGTATATCACTGACAACACCAGTGAAACATTCATTCAGCTTTTTTCATCCACACCCACCCTCTCAGGGGTCTCAGTCACTGAGCTTGTAGACAATTTCAATTGTAAAATTACAAATGTTATTGATGCCATTGCTCCCATTAAGGTAAAAACTGTCTCTGATAAGAAAAGATCTCCATGGAGAAATGTTATACTGGTAAGAACAGAAAAAAAAAGAGTGTGTCGAAAAACAGAACGCAGGTTTCGAAAAACTAATCTCCAGGTCCACTACAACACCTATAAAGAGAGACTTCGCATTTATAATTTGGAACTGAGGAATGCAAGGCGGTCCTTCTTCTCGGACATTATTGCCAAAAACAATAACTCGTGCTTGGTTTGCTACTGTCGATAGGTTAACAAACCCTCCAGTACCAGTAGCATCTGAACTTTTATCCACGAGGCCTGCAATGATTTTGCCACCTTCTTCAAAGACAAAATTCAGAAAATTAGACAATCAGTGCTTCCATATCGAGTACAGGGTATGTGTTGTCACAGTGTCCAGGCAAAACAAATTCCAATAGGACCCAATTTCATATGATTAACCGTAAAAACCTGGAGGACATTATACAACATCTGAAAACCTCCTCCTGCTGCCTTGATATTCTACCAATGGGCCTTTCACAGATCTTCTACAGATACACGTCTCTTCTCTCAGGTGTCTTCCCACAGGCCCTGAAAACTGCAGTCATTAAGCCACTCTTTAAAAAAGAACAATCTAGACACGTCACTAATGAGCAACTATAGGCCAATATCAAACCTTCCATTTTTAAGTAAAATCATTGAAAAAAACGGTTTCTCAACAACTCAACCTTTTCTTGTCACTAAACAACAGTTTTGATGCCTTCCAGTCGGATTTTCAACCCCACCACCGCACTGAGACAGCTCTTGTTAAAGTCTTTAATGACATCCACTTAAACACAGATAGTGGCAAAATTTCAGTCTTGGTATTACTTGCATTTCTGGCTCAGTACTAAAGTGGTTTGAGTCTTATTTAAAGAATAGGGACTACTTTGTGTCTATAGGGAATTCTACATCTGAGCATACAAATATGACGTGCGGAGTTCCCCAAGGCTCCGTTCTGGGGCCTCTCCTGTTTAACATCTACATGTTTCCACTGGCTCAAATTATGGAAAACAATAAAATAAGTTACCATAGTTATGCGGAGGACACACAAATTTATATAACCTTATCGCCAGGGGACTATAGTCCAATACAACAACTGACTAAGTGCAATGAACAAATTAACGACGGATGTGCCAGAACTTTCTTAAATTAAATGATGAAAAAACTGAGGTGGTTGTTTTTGGCGCAAAGGAGGAACAATTAAAAGTCAGCACTCAGCTTCAAACAATACTGTTAAAAACAACAGACAAAGCCAGAAATCTTGGTGTAGTCATGGACTCAGAACTGAATTTTAACAGCCACATTAAGACAATTACAAAGTCAGCCTATTACCACCTTAAAAATATATCAAGGGTTAAAGGACTTATGTCTCAGCAGGATTTGGAAAAAATTTGTCCATGCTTTTATCTTCAGTAGACTTGACTACTGTAACGGTGTCTTTACAGGTCTCCCTAAAAAAATTTAAAAAAATCAGACAGCTGCAGCTGATTCAGAACGCTGCTGCTCGAGTCCTCACTAAGACCAAGAGAGTGGATCACATCACTCCAGTACTGAAGTCGCTACACTGGCTTCCATTGCCTCAAAAAATTCATCACTCAAATCACTAAACGGTTTAGGGCCAAAATACATTTCTGATCTGCTACTACACTATGAACCACCCAGACCTCTCAGGTCGTCTGGGACAGGTCTGCTTGTTGTCCCCAGAGTCAGAACTAAACAGGGGGAAGCAGCGTTTTGTTTTTATGCTCCACATATCTGGAACAAACTCCCAGAAAACTGCAGGTCTGCTGCAACTCTCAGTTCTTTTAAATCAAGGCTGAAGACCTTTCTTTAAATAACTGTTAATTTCTTATACTGAAGCTGCATTGTTGACAATGCATAACAATCTATATAAGCATATAAAGATAAATTCCTATTTTATCTGCTTTTATATATTTAACTGTTTTAACTGCTCTTCAATGTTTAATTTCTTATACTGCACTGTAACTTTTTTCTCGTATTTTATCTGTTTTTAATTTTTTAATCTGTTTTCATGTAGAGCACTTTGAATTGCCCTGTTGCTGAAATGTGCAATACAAATAAAGCTGCCTTGCCTTGCCATTAGAAACACCTCTCAATAGAATGCAGTCCAGTTTAACACCACAGCAAACTGCAGCAAACCCCCTGGGGTAGGGGAGGGGGGGGTTGTTGTTGGTTGGTTGTTGTTCGGACAGACCGGCCCCCACTGCTAAAAAAAAATCCTAAAGGAGACATTGGGTGCACCTAAAAAAATTGGCCGCTGAGCTGTTTGAGTATGAGACAAATAAAACAATTGCACCTTGGAAACATTTCAAACAATATTCGACCCTGTGCACTACTACATGCATCGCTTTCAATAATGCCATATGTCTTTACCTGACAGAGGACAGCTTCGCCGTCATCCCCTCTGTGGGTTACCCTGACTACGACCATATCCCTCTGATGAGGGCTGTCCCCTTTCAGCTCCCCCCAGAGCTCCACTTCCCCTCCTCCCTGAGTATCCCTGACGTAGACCATCCCGCTCGCCAACACGCTCAGTTCCAGCTCGGTGCTGTCCTCCCTGGTGAAGCTCAGCCTGCTGACCTTCCCACGCTGCCTCTCCCTGAGTTTCAGACAGAGGCCCGCAGGGCACAGGGTGGAGGCTAGCCCCAGGACCCTGCCACCTTGGCTCAGGTAGGTGAGGAAACGGGTCTGAAGTTGGGGGGTGAGGGTTTCCTCCTCTGCCAGTACCAGGAGCCTGGTGTTGTCCAGCCAAGGGTCGCTCAGAGCCTGCTGTGGTAGGAGGGGATAGATTATGTTGTTTTCCATGTTTATACACTCTGATAAAAGCTGACGAAGTGCCTCAAAACGCTCCTGGCAACCACCCGTGTACAGCAGAATATTTGGCGGTTTGCTTTTACAGTCAAATCCACCGCTTTGCCCAGAAAACCCTTTGGCATCATGCTCAACATCATCCAGAGTCTCATCTCCACTATCCAGCCCGACTGAGTTATCATCGGGAAGGTCTGGTATGTTCTCAGCTGAGGCATATTTGACAGAGAGGATGGTGCTGTTCTCCAGCTCCAAGCATTCGTGGCAGCTGGACAGATGGAGGTGGTGTTTGTGGCCCTCCATGTGGTGATGACTCCCCAGGGAATGGTCCTCCGAGTCACAAACAGCTCCCGGATCCTTGGTGCCACGGAGCGGCTCTGACCCTCGCCGCTCCCCTAACCTCCTCTTTAGCTCCGGGGTGAGGAGGAGGCTGCCCTTACGGCACTGGAGGTGCTGATGATTGGGTGACAGCCGACAACGCAAAGGCTCAGCAACACCCTCTCCAGACTGGGGGCCACAGAGCCAAAGTGATGACGTCTCAGTCTTTGGACACTGCTTCTCCAACAGCTCACTGAGGGTGGATTCTTGGAGGAGGACAGCTATGGGAATGTCACAAACATTTACAAAAATGTGAGTGCAGTCCGGCGACATTTAGTAAACATCCCAAGTACAAACATGTATTTCTGTTAACGAGGCCTTAACAAACTAAACATAATAGTAAATTAAGTATGAAAATAGTTCAAACTATATTAAAGTGCTCATATTGTGCTCATTTTCATGTTCATAATTGTATTTAGAGGTTGTACCAGAATAGGTTTATGTGGTTTAATTTTCAGAAAACACCATATTTTTGTTGTAGTGCACATTGCTGCAGCTCCTCTTTTCACCCTGTGTGTTGAGCTCTCTGTTTTAACTACAGAGTGAGACCTCTCACTTCTGTTCCATCTTTGTTGAGAGTTGCATATGTGCAGTTAAGTACAGCTAGCTAGTCAGTTGCAGAGTATGAGGGCGTGCCATGCTAGCAGCTAGGCGAGCATTATAACGTGTGTTCCAAAGTGACCACGTTTGTCTCTGAAGTAAAGGCTGGACTACAATAGAGCTGTTTGGAGCAGTTTGTGAACAGTGTTTTCTGTTGGAGATGGTAAGTCCCTTTGGGGGGGACTTTGGGCTTTTTCACTTTGTAAACCTATAACGTGCACAAAAAGATATAGAACACAATAAAGGAAAGGGAAAAAGCCAAAAAGCATAATATGAGCACTCGTGATTTTTTTGGCCAGTGGGGTTAATGAGAGCGGAGTTTGTTGGTCGTAAAACCAGAACTACAGACTTGGTGATAATGCTCTGTGCATTATCACTACGAGTGACCTAATGCAAAATGTAGATGAAATAAAGACTAAAATAAGAAATACAGTTTGTTACGGCTCACATTTGCTGGTGAACTGATTGTTTTACTTCAAAATAGAACATAATGCAGAACGAATTCAATGAAATGTCCATTCCAAAGAGATAAATGAACACGTTAAAGTTAAGGTGTTCTGAGGTGGTGATGTGAAAATACAATAAAAATATAATAAAATGGAAATACAAAAAAAGGTAATCAAAGGCAACGTACGGATTATCTTTGAAGGCGTAAGTCCATTGTCCAGCTGAAGGCGATCCTCGATAAACGCCACCCCCAGTCGACTGAAGTTGTCTACGCTGGCCTGAGCTACAGCCCGGAATGGCTGGCCAGGGCTACAGGCCAGAGGAAGACAGTAATCAGACCACTTCAGCACCTGCACACAACACACAGTTCTGGTTAGCTGACACCCAGTACCGATCCACAGAGTTCATTATGTCTGTCTGCTACACAAAGAGAGAGAGAGAGAGAGAGAGAGAGAGAGAGAGAGAGAGAGAGAGAGAGAGAGAGATATTTGTACAGAGCAACTAGGCGGTTACAAGTGTGAGGGAAACTGTCTTTGATCATGCTATAATGAAAAACACACTTGGCCAGACGCCTGTAATTAGGTTAACGTCTCTTGCATTTGATCATGCTGAATCATTTATCAATGTAACCTTTGACTGAGTAAATCTTGGTCTGACTGTATTTGCTAACAGGGCATTCCCACCTAGATGTAATCAGAAGATTCTCACCTGACTGGTTAGAAAGAAACAAGCCTGAGCAGAGGGGGGAGGGCCGCGCCAAGGTATAAAGAGAAAGAACAGCGTCCAATCGGTGTGATTGGACACATGATACAAACTAACCTTTGTCTTGTGTACCATGCTCGGAGCAGCAACAGTTTGACAATACCGGAAGAGATTTTTGTCTCGTTCCTTGTTGTCAGAACTGGATTACAAAATTGCCGCGACACATGTTAGGAGGACAAAATACTGATGTAGAAATGCATGTGAACTGTTGTTGATGAGCATGGCTAACTAGAGTCACATTTCTTTAGGTGCAATTGTCAAACACACTAGATAAAAGCAGATTCATTTTAAGATAATTAATGATCAAGGCAGAAGACAAGCAACAGCATCACAACCTCAAAAATAGGTCAGACATTGAATTAACAGTCTGAACAAAGACTGAATATGGCAACCTTCATGAAAGGTAGGATTTATAGGCTAGATTATATATATATATATATATATATATATACACACACACATATACATATACACACACACATCTTTTTTTTTACCTCTTATTTATTTTGGTTACTTTCTATACCTATCTGTATTTATTTCTGTTGTTTCTATTGTACTGCTGCAACAACCACATTTCCCCACTGGGGGGTTAATAAAGGTGTATCTTATCTTTGGAAAATTAGAACATTGTAAAATTCCAAATGGAGAAAATAGAAATAAAAATGTTATGTGTAGGTTTCACATTCATTATTTAAGCAAACATAGTTAACTAGGTTATATATCCAAACACGTGGGGCCAGAATTAATGCACGAGCATCAATATTTATCAATAAATTTGAATAGAACTCCAAATATTATAATCGCAAAAGCGACTCGCATGACGTAAAAACAGCTGTATACACCGATTAAAAGAGCAGGTAGCTGCTGTCAGGCTGATCGGCCCGGACTGTTAGGCCAGTGTTAAAAATGCAAAGTGAAATGGGTAAATCAAAGCGAAAACAACACAGGGCAGAAATACAACATTTCAGCGCATGGAGTATGGACAAGCACAGGAGAAAGAGAGAAGGTGAGAAAGTGAAGGGGAGAGGGAGCGCATTAAAAAAAAAGGAGAAAAGCCTTGATGGAAAGTGCTACGAAATGCTGCAAAATTACAGGTATGATCACGAGCAAAGGCCATGGTTAGTGGTTTATAAAAATTAAAAATTAAATTAAAAAAAAACATGCCAGAAGAGCCACAATCAGCATGTCATAACGAAACAACTACTTCCATTTTTAGAAAACGAATAAATGGCATTACTTAATCATGCTCTGTAGGAAAGCAGACAGGAGACGCAATATTGAAAATAAAGACCTGTGCACTTTATTCTCAGGTGAAATCACCTCCAGTTACTCAGAGCCACATGCTGATCAACACAAGTCCATTCAGAGCTCTGAGGGAAAATGCCAGATGCAAAATAAAAACTCTAAAAGTGCACACAAATTACCAAAGTTTTGGTTTTAAGCAACATGACTAAAATGATATGTTACTGGCATAAACATCAAACACAAAGAATACTTCAACAAAACAGTTACAGCATACTTGTTGTACTCTGTTGTGAATGTGCAGTTTGTCCTGGACTATTGTCCCAGTCCGGCCCTGGCTGCTCTTTTAATTTTGTGTATTTGTCGCTGGCACACAGGTTCGCCCTGGGCATGTGCTCGACATATGCAATATATATATATATATATATATATATTTTAATATATATCTTTGCTAAAAGGCCTACAAGTTTTGCTAGATTAGAATGATTGTTGTGAGAATATTACTTGTTAAGCAATGTGTGGTGCCTACTTTCTTATTCGATGTGTGAGGAGAATGGTAGCCCACTCTGTGTCCTGTGGCTTCTATGATGAATGAAATATTCTCTATTCGTGGACCACAAACCAGAGAGGACCCCAACAGCACAGTCCATTTGCTGAGGTCATCACATGCCTGGGGACAGCACAGACAGCACAGGAAAGAATAACTCCACACACTACAAGGCTGTTACACACATTGATTAGTAGTTAGTGACAGGAGTCATCAACCGCTTTGACCAAAGGCACAGAATGGCATCAAGTCATATAGAACGCTATGTAGAAGTAGGGCTGGGCAATATGGAGAAAAAACAAACATCACGATATTTTAGAAGAACTAAATACCTCGATATCGAGACGATATTTTAGGGTTGACAATTGGTGCTTTCACAAAATATTTACAATGACTAAGTGGGTACAGGCAAAAAATAGAACTGCGAGAACAGTTTGGAAAGTTCAGAAAATGACATCACTTTACCATAATGCAGCCTGTAAAACCAGGAAAAGACAACACTTACTGTATGTCATATCACGATATTACAATATCCAAAATCTAAGACGATATCTAGTCTCATATCACGATATTGATTTATATTGATATATTGCCCAGCCCTATGTAAAAGCAAGGTTAGAGTAGAGAGTGACACAATGACTTCGGGGCTGCAGCCTGCCACTCCGATAGAAGAAGACAAATGATCTAATGGTGCCAGCAGGACTTAAACGTTTTTCATTTTAAGTTATGAAACACTGGCAAATGACATCCCTAGTATGATATTAATTAGTTACACCTGTACGGCAGTGCTCTGGATCACAGGCTCAACCGAGTAATAGGCCTTCAGGTGGCATATCAAGTTAAGTCTTCAAGTAGTGAAGGAAGTCAAGTCTCACAAGTCCAAGACGAGTCTCAAAAATGAGGACTCCTGTCCTGACTCAAGCCTGGAGTGTACCTCTGACATAAATCTGTGCTTCAGGGCTAGGTATGGAATCCCCTTACAGTACCAACCAAACACTGCTGATTTGGTTTTTGTAATTTTTTGTAATTTTCTTAATCACAACCAACAAGTTGAGTTGAGTACTTTCAAGTATATTTTAATGTTTATACTTTTGTACTTTGACTTAGGTAAAGTTTTGAATGTATGATTATGTTGCTAAGTAAAAGATCTGAGTGCTTCTTGCAGCACTGTCTGGATTTGAGAGTAGTTCCGGAGGTAAATGAGAAATGTAAACAAGGTTGTGACAGGCCCAGACAGTGCAGTCACCACAAACTGTATACATGTGATATGTCATTTAAACGCTAGCTAGCTCAAGGTCCAACCTGAGGCTCCGTGACATAGACAGCCTTGTCTCCCAGCTGAAGGAAGACGCTGTCCTCGAGTGGGACCGGGCTGGGCTGCCTGCGTGCGGCGGCGGCGGCTGTGTGGTGTCCAGTCGGCGATGCTGTAGCTTGTGCTGAGGCCGGGCTGGAGCACACTCTGAAGCTGAAGCTGAAGGTGCTGCTGTTCAGTCTGGACAGGCTGTTGCGGATCAGCACCGAGTAGCACTTGTGAAAGCGCACCCACAGATAGACGTAGCACAATGTTATTAACATCTTAACCAGCATACACGAAGGGTGCCATCGTGGCCGTTTTTTAATGCCATGTAAATTGACGTTCACAGCGGTCACAACATTACTGCCGAACTTGGCTGTCAAGCTAACCGCTACGACATTTCGTCTATGTATTTAAAAGCGGGTAGCTAGTAACAAGCGTTAAAGCGCATTACCGCCACCTATGCTGGAGGTCCAGCTGCGGCCTTTAGCCGCTCACGCAACGCCCCTTGTTTTCTTCGCCTTCAAAATAAAAGCCCGTTCCGCTCACACTACGCCCCTTATTTTCTGACAACCTCCTTCCTGGCTCGGACAAGATGGCGGACGTCAACAACAACAACAACAGCATTTTCTTCTTCTTTTTGGAGGTTTACGGCAACCGGCAGTCGTAATGTTGCATTACTGCATCCTTCTGGAACTATAGCCCATTACTGCACCACCTTCTTCTGGTGGGTTTTATTTACAATATCCACCCAAGGTGATCTCATTCATGACTGTCCATACTGTTGGACTTCGACAACAAATAAACTTGACAGTTTTATACATTTACATCCTGTTACATCCAATCCCTATTTTATAAAATGATATCATAGGCTACTCTGTTCATCTTGCACTCAGTGTCCATTAATTGTTGTATTGTGTTTTGAATATTTAGAACAAATATACAAAAACACAGACGACTGTTCACAGGCCCCCACCCATAGACTGTATGCCTCCACCCCAACACACCCACCTAACATTACGCTACATACAAAAAACAAATGTGCATGCATATTCTCTTAAACTACAAATACAACACATTTGCTGATGTGTTACTAATAGATGGAATTACAGTGAAAATAAATTACAGTCTTTTTCCTCTGGACCCCTTGGTATCCCCTCAAGGACCCCTTGGGGGTCCCCGTACCCCACATTGAAATTATTTTTTTGAAAACTGAGCCAAAGTTCATGAACCCTTTCAAAGCGAACTAACTCACTAAACCTGTTTGGAATCCCCCAGTTTTGTTTAGTTCATGTTAACCACCTTAGGGACTCACCTTTTAAATAGCATCCCATTGATTCTCTTGAGTTGTGTGAGACCAGTGTGGAGTCCTGGACTGTGGAGTCCGACTCGAGTTGCTATTTTCTGGACTCGTGACTCGCCTTGGACTGGCGCACTGATGTGTTCGACTCAGACTTGAGGATTTTTGAAATTGGACTCGAGCATTAATGAAATAGGACTCGGAGTTGGATGGAGTTTCTGACTTCTTTTATGTGTAATAGACAGTGATGGAGTACTGGAGTCCAACTCGAGTCGCTATTCTCTGGCATTCTCATTACATAGGTAATGGTGACTCGACTCAGACTTGACTCCGACTCTTCTTTGGTGACTAGGACTTAGACTCGGACTCGAACACTGGGGACTCGAGACTTGACTCGGACTCAACCGTTGGTGACTCGACTACAACACACATTACTTTCAAAGTTGTCCTTGTGCCATGTGGAAACCCACCAGAGTTCTCCCAAGTGTTGCTTTGTTGTCACCATTGAGCAAAATGAGTCCTGTTTAGTGATCTTTGACCTTTGTGAATACAATTGGGCTTCCTGAAGAAGGTCAGCTGGAAGATTCCAACACAGTTTGGAACTCTGCAGAGATAGAAGTTCATCTTGTGGTTAGATTTTCAAAGAATAGAGGGACAGGGTTTTTGATGTCTGGCTGAATCTAGTAATCATTTCTGTGAAATCTGACTGCTTTTTTTTCATTTGACTGAGACCACAGAGAGTTGTTGTTGTGGTTACTGATTCTAAATCTCCCCCCCCCCCCCACCAATGAACTATTTCCCTCGCAAACTGAAAAGTTTAATTACATCTTGCTGGAAGAACTGCTTGTCCTGCAGCTTGTCTTCAAACTTTCTGAACTCCTCCTGGGATGTGCACAGCTCCAGCTGCAGACCGTCAAGCACACGTTGCTCTCCTGCCCTCCGAGAATTCAGGGAGGCCAACATCTGGAACTTTGGTTTCTGGTCTTTCATCAGCACCATGTTGATCTTTGTGTGCAGCATCATCTGAAAGTCAGCACAACGTAGGCCTACATGTACATGAAGATGTAGCAGATTTTTTACCCAAATGCTGCATTTGTAATTGAGGTTACTATGTATATATGTATTTCATGTTAGGCCGGACTTTAAAATTGGCAGCACATTACCTGCAGTGTTAGAAAGCTGTGTGGGGCCGGGAGAAGAGCTGAAAGTCGTATGATTTTATAATACCAGATCAAGGTTCATATACTGTTGCACAAACATTGTTAGCTCACAATTTTTGCCAGCATGTGACTATTAGATACTTGGAATGGCTTAAATGCTACTTACATCACAGGCTACCATAGCTTTGTACATCTGTTATCACCAGTTACTGATTGGCAAGTTTCTGCAGAATTAGAAGATGCACCATGCAATACCTCTGTCGATATTTTCATATTAGCCTATTGTCATATATGGGTAGCTCATGCTGAGTGTTTCGGGTTGTGGTCACTAGGTGGCAGTGTTGGCTAAGCCTTTTTTTGTACTGTGGTATTTTGTGAAAATATAGGTCAATGTTGATGCAACTTGGGTTGTTTAAGGCCCAAAGGTCACTGTGTGGCAATTAGTTTGTGGTAATGTTGTACAATTGAAAATTAGTTTGAATCATTAAAGCACAATGTCGCCTTATGTGAAACTATAGAAACCTCAATGTGGCATTTACTTTCCTATATCTTGAAGGGAGCCTATCTCTAAGTCTATATCTAGTTTTATAAACGTTATTCTGGGTCTGCAAGGCATGTCTAAAACATAGAAATACTATAGTAATATCAAATTGTTTTATATCTATGATAGTCCAGTCATTTTATGAAAAAAGAAAGGTAGGACAAATTGCAACAGAAGCAAACTCAACTGATTTTGTATCCTCAATATGTCCTGAGTAAGGGAAAAAAAAGCCCAGAAGAATCCCATTAGGGGAAAGTTTTGAAAAAGACCCAAATGTATCCTGTTCATACGCCTATTCATCTTTTTCTCACGTGAACAGGGTACAACTTTTAACCTTTAGATATCACCATGGAAATTACTGAGTTGATTACTTATATCAAGACAAACAAAAAATGTATTACAAGTTTTTTGAAATTGTTTGTTAACATGGGCAAACGGTGCATAATCAAACTACATATGTGCTAATTTGCATAAATACCACAACAGATCTTAACATTGGGTATAGCCAGGTGAAAATGTCTTGTTGAATCTTGTTGACATATAACAGTAAAATACTTCATGTTAAGGTCCGAATGGAACCCATTTAGGCTACCCATCTACCCAGAATCTCATCTTCATTCTCCTCATTGAGTTTGTGCAGGTCACCAATAATAGTCGTACCACAGCTTAATACACATCCAGCTGTTTCCACTTAGATGTACTTGTCTGTTTTATTAATGTAGGTTGAATAATCCATGTAGGAGAAACAAAAGGAAATCTTTCTTACCTGAGTGACAGCTTAGTGACAGTTGAGTGACAGTTGAGTGGACCTTCAATGACTGAATCTCTGCCCCTTATGGTGACATTTGTTTGCCTCTATAGTCTTTTACTGTAAGATGTCAACAAGATTCTACAAGACATTTTCACCTGGCTATAGCCAATATTTAGATATGTTGTGGTATTTAAATGCAAATTGGAGCATACATTATTATGCACCGTTTGCTCATGTTACCAAAACATTTAAAAAAAAACGTGTAATAACTTTTTTTTGTTTGTGTGATGTGAGTAATCAACTCAGAAATGTTCATGGTGATATCTAAAGGTTAAAATGTTTACCCTATTCACGTGAGAAAAATAATGAATATATGCGCATGAATAGGCTATATTTGGGTCTTTTTCGAAACTTTCCCCTAATGGGATTCTTCGGGGCTTTTGTTTTCCTTACTCAGGACATATTGAGGATACAAAATCAGTTGAGTTTGCTTCTGTTGCAATTTGTCCTAGGTTGACCCTCATTTTTGGCTTAAAATGACTGGACTATGAGTCAAGGTAACCGTGACTCGTCTTTGATTGGCCGAAAGTGACGAGCCAGCGGGTCAGAGACTAGCTAGCTAATGGTACTGTTACATTAAAACAGTTTGCTGCGTCTAAAAGAAGCTAAACACAACGTTTATCTGTATGTAAGTCTACATTTTATTTCTCAACATTGCTTATGAGGCATGTATATGGTATACACTTTAGTTTTGTCATTTGTCAGATGTATTTTACTGGTGTGTTTCTTTAGCTAATGTTAAACGAAAAAATAAAGTTAGCTAGCTAACGTTAGCATCGTATTAACGGTAGCAGTTTTGCTAATTTATTTGCCAAATTATTTGGATTTATTTATTGTTATCTTTACATATGCGTATGCTGTAACCTGATGGACGGTGTTAACGTTACATCCAATTATTAACCCTAATAGCACTAACGTTAACTAGCTACTTCACACAGGCTAACGTTACACATTTTGAAAATGTTAAGGCTAACGTTAGTAACTTAGTTACAAAAAAATGGCGACCCTACAGAGAGGATGCTTTTTTTTGATAGCAGAAACCGGGGCGAGATGAAATATACTGATGCTTTGCTTAAGTAAAACTAGCAATAAGTTACTACAATATTAAAAATGATTAATTACAAGTAAAAGTCCTGCATTAGGAACTTTGTATTGCATCAACTCAAGACAAAACAGAACAGCTCACAGAGAGAGAGACGTCACAAGTAGAAAATAATATAGCCTAAATGAATGAAATAAAGAAGAGGAATAGAGGGGTGCAGTCGTTAAAGCCCATGCTCAGGCTGAGCTCTGTACCCGACTGACAGACACCCTATCTCGGCTTAAAATTACTGCAACCACCGCTAAAACATCATGACCTCGCGGGCCTCTCTACTAAAACACATGGAGTTATACGCAAGCACAACACATCTCTGTTTTAACTCCTACTTTCTGATGTAGGATCAAGGAAATCCACGTGTCCATGGTTACCAAATCATCGTGCATCACTGATGTTTTTATTTTTTTTATTGATGCTTAAAGACACAAATACACAAAACATCATACACTGTCATGGTATGACAATACAGTTTTCCATACAAAAACAATTTCTGTTTATGAATAAAAAACTTAGCTTGCGAAACACAAAAGTTCACTACATATTCCAAAGTGTTATTATCAGGATTATCATAATAAAAAAGAAAATCTTCAAAAAGGTGACTATTTAAGTCACTGAGAAATGTTTTCTCACATTCAAAAAATAGGTAGCTCACTGATTGTTTGAACTGCACCAACCATGTTAGGTATGACAAGTTTGACCTCACTGTATTCACAGCGCCATCTGCTGACAGCTGGGTGGACCAGATGAAAGAGGATGAATGCGCTGCTATTCCCCTGTCCTGTACATACGGGTGTTGTGACCACTGGAGGTGCACATGCTCAACTGCACAAATACACTTTGGATAGAAATCTGACCAAGTTGGAGAAACTGCTGAATAAGGGTATGTAACTAACTGTAATAGTACTAGTATTGTGTTGTACTTGTACCAGTTATACATCTATGTATGGCATCATGCATTATATAAATATAATAAAAAAAAAAAAAAAAAAGTCAATACTATTCTTAAGTCAGACACAGAGTGCTTAAAATAAAGGGACACCTGTACTTCAAAATGCAAAACAAAACCATGGTCTCAGTGTTTTCTGATGTGTTCCAGGTGTTGATGTGGACTGTGAGAATCACTTGGGTCAGACTCCATTGTTCTGCGCTGCTCTGTTGGGCCAAGTCAAGGTGATGGAGCTGCTCCTGCATTACGGAGCTGATCCCAACCAGTGAGTCTGGGCCGAAATGTGATGACGTGCTCGACTAGGCAATATAAAAAAAAGAACTGCAACTTGGCTTTGACTTTAACACCAATGACTCTTGACTTCACTCAGACTTTAGCTTTCTGACTTGGAATGGCTTAATCCCTCCCCAAGCCCAAATATAAAAAAAAAAATGTTGTCATACAAACTTGTGCCTTGCAAACCAGCACAGTATCACATTCGAACATTAAAAACATTCCAGCAGTGGCCAGTTAGCTCAGTATGTAGAGCAGGCGCACATATGTAGAGGTTTATTCCTCGATGCAGAAGGTCTAGGGTTTGAGTCTGACCTGTGAAGGTTTCCTGCATGTCTTCTCTACCCTTTCATATCTCAGCTTTCCTATCCATTAAAGGATCTTTAAAAAAGAAAAAAAAAACATTCCGTTAAGTAGACTTAATTTTAATTTTTTTAAACGACAAACGTGGATTACTTGCCAAAATTCCAGAATTAAATGTTTATCTGATGTCTGGTTCGTGTCCTTTCTGCAAGCTGGTGTCCGTACTGAGCCAAAGATCTTTTGTGAGGTAAAACTGTGTAATGTTACTCCAATATCCTGAGTGGACGGTATGTCTTAGACAAGGTCAACAGCAGTGTTTCCCCCAGAAAAGTTGTTTAGCCCGGTGGCAAGTGTCTTTTTTTCAACGAGGGCCCGGCTTGGGCCAGTCACAGACTGATGACAGCATTAATGTATGTGTATAATGTGAGCCCAATAGTTTGTGTGATAACAGAATCATAGAAGGAATTCCAAAATTGGTAATTAAGAAAAAGCTATAAGACAGATTCCATAGAGCTCTACATTAAGTAAGTGCTAAAAACTAAATGAAAATATGACTATGTCTAAGTTTCCAACTGAGCCGCCCCACTGTAACTGTAAAAAAATACATTACAAAATTATTCCCAGTGGCTTAGGCCTGTCGGGGTGCAACTTAGGCTCGGTGGGCATCGAGGCTTGCAGTACACTGGTGGAAACCCTCAACAGAGTAGCGACTCCTCTCTAGTGAAAAAATCTAGCCACTTTACATACATTTCAGTGGCTGAAATATTTTAGTTTTACTTTGATTCATATTATATCAATTTAACAATCTAATCATTCAGAAATAATCATTTAGAAGTAGCTCATGAATATAAAGTAGGCTACAGCTGATATTTCAATGTGTCAGGTACATGTTTTATCAGCATTTCATATCTTCTGCTGCTCATCTCAGGTTTTATACAAGAATATGGCATAATCTGCAGTACTTTTGCCTATAATATCAACAATATCAACCTCAACCCTAGTCCCAGGATAATATACTTGTAAAAGTTTTATAAATACAAATTTCAAAAAGCATTCCTTTTTATAAACGTAACATACTAACTGGCTGTTTTTGTTTAAAACATTTTAATGGCATTATATTTTATGAAGGGCGCATAATGGTGCAAGGCTAGGACTTGGACTTGACTTGAGACTTGTTGGTCGTGACTTAGGACTTGACTCGGAACTTCCTAGCCAAGACTTGAGACTTATTTGTGACTTGCTAAACAATGAGTTGTTTACATTGATAGTCTAACAACACCGAGAATGATAGCTATCAGGTGACAGGATATTGAAATAGAATCTACTTTCTTCTAGTCGCTGTGAGGACGGGAGCACCCCAGTTCATGCAGGCGTATTCTCCTGCAACCCTTCAGTGGTGAGTGGCTTGCTGGATGCTGGAGGAGATCTAAGACTCCATGATGTGGAAGGCAGGACGCCCTTTGACTGGCTCAGGGCTGTGAAGCAGGAAGACAGTGATAAGGTACGCTGCTGAATGGAAACAGTGGAATTTAGTTTGAGTGTGTCAGTGTTCTCTCACTGGGTGCCGGTGAAGTGGGACATGCACAGTTGCAGCAACAGTGGAGGCAGAACTTAAAAATAAAAGAGGTACTGCCTGCGAGCTTCTCCTGTACTATACGGTAATTCCTCTACTATGCGACAGTAAGTCCCGTGGTTATGACACAATCGTCTATTTTTACAAAAACGTCTGCTACGGAGCCATAACGTGAGGTACAAGGCAGAGATGGGGACTCAGACTCGAGTCGCACTTAAGTCGCACAAACAGCTGACTTCAGACTTGACTCGGACTCGACCCCAAAAAGACTTCAGACTTGACTCAGACTCGACCCAAAGACTTCAGACTTGACTCGGACTCGAGCTTCAAGACTCGTCAACAACATGTTTTCATGCAATTATTGCTTTTTAAAATCAAAATGTATTCATGTATTTCTATTTTCTTTTATTGGCGCATATATGGGGAAATGTATGACGAGCCTCATGTCCCCTGCCTTTTGCCATAATGTGCAACGTAACGCATGCGCCTATGTGCGCGCACTCACATATCAAAAAATGCATTGCCAATGGCGACACCAAGTCCTCCCGGAGTTGTGCCTTTTGTCATTAGTTTTGCTTTCAATTACTTGGTAAACAGAGGAAGTAAGCTAACAGCTACATGCAAGGTGTGTGGCACCAAGATAAATGATGCCGGATCAACAACGTCGGACTTCATCAGGCATCTCAAAACGCACCTAAATAGGTCAGTCACACACACGCTAATGTGAAAGAGACGGAACATTTAGCATATATCACCACAGGTAACAAGCTAACCATCGCAAAGTGTTGTGCTAATGCTGGGAACAGGCACATTGTATCTTTATAGTTAGTGGTTGCTGAGGCTCAGACATCCATGGCGCACAGGAGGCGGGACGCACGGATCATCTCCCCAGGAACAAACGCTGTGTCGGGGGGGCAAACTCATGTGATGCGTAATTGATCCCGTGGATGATTTGTAGGCTATTAAGTGAACAAGGTGTACCCGGTCCACCAAACACTGGGCCGTCTTGACTGTCTTAATTCTGCACATATTTCTGTTACTGTAGTCCTACTTACTATTTCATTATTTCATCCATGTGTGGCGCAGCGGATCCGTGCGCACTGTCACCTGCCGTGGAGATGCTGGCCTCACTAACCTCTCCTCCTGTGAGTCGGGTCTCCCTCGCGCTGGACTCAGTTTCACTGAGCATACTAACACTTGGAAAATAAATTACATCAGTGAGTTCAAACTGCTTATTGTCCGTAATTTGGACTGACACTGAGATGCATGTTGTTCTGTAACTGGTGTGGTGCTGCCACTATTCTCTTGAATTCCACTTTGACATTAGACATTTCTTTGAGTGAAAGAGATGTTACATTTAGCATATATAATCACAGGTAACAAGCTAACCATCTCAAAGTGTTGTGCTAATGCTGGGAACAGGCACATTGTATCTTTATAGTTGTATCCATATGATGTGACAGCTTTAGGTTCATATTTCACCAGGTCAGAGGTCTAGAGGGATGTGTTGAGTAGACCCCATAAAGTTATCCTACAACTGATTTTGATACTGTACTGTCTGGATGGTAGCTACAGGACATGTTTTGAATTCATAAGATTTAACAATACAGTGTTAGGGACAGATCAGATGGCCAGAGACTTGAGACTTGACTTGGACTCGAGCTCAAAGACTTGAGACTTGACTTGGACTTGCAAAAAATGACTTGAGAACATCTCTGATACAAGGTAATGGAGCCTTTTATGCATTGTCGTGTTTCTTTAGAAATAAACAATGGACAAATAGTCCATAAAGAGTCTTTAAACGCTTCAGATGTAAAGTTATTCGCTGTCAAAGTTTCGCCAAAATGAATGGCAGTCAATGGAATGCTAACGGCAGGTGATGGCTTGGTAGCATCAAAATGGCTCCATAGGAGGTACGCGTTCTGGGGAGAGGCTTACCCCCTTGGTATTTACTGACAGTTTAGACACACCCTCTTACCGATCTCAAAACGTAGCAGAAAGTCCAGTTCTTTTATTATCCTCCAGAGAGCTCTCCTTTTTCTTTTCATTGACTTTATATGCAATTGTGTCTCGTCAGTCTGAACACTTCTTCAGAGTTAACAAAGCTCCTCCAGAGCCACAGAGGACAAAATACATCTGGCTGTAGTTCTCCCCATAACTAGTTAACCAGCCCTCATGTGCAAAAACAGTGGAGTGATCCTATAGAATAAGCTCCATCTGGTCAATGTGAATACACGTTTCTCCATAACTTGTTACTGTAGAATTGCGAAAACACGTGGGGCTATACGCAAGCACAACACATCGCTGTTGTAGGATCTAGGAAAATTCATATGTGTCCATGTTTACCAAATCATCTTGCATAACTATATAGATCACTGATGTTTGAACTGCACCAACCATGTTAGGTATGTCCAAAAGGTAGGTAAGTCCAAAATGACAGGCAAAATGAGACTGCTCAGTCAGTGTTCTACTCATTTGCATCAGTGTTTAGTTAAGACCTGGAACTCAAACAGCTTCTATCTCGCTAGATGCAAGAGTTCCTGGAGAGCTGCATGTCCTCCATGCAACAGCTGTGTCAGAGCCCAGCTACGACCAACCTCAGCTCTAGCTCGTCCCACGTGTCAACATCCATCTTGCTACACCCTGTATCTTTGCTGGATCGTCTAAAAGCACGGTATGGTGCACAAAACGCCATGTAGATCATACATCTGTACAACATCATATTTCATGTTTAAAGTGTTTTTGCTTTCTTAGAGGAGTTTTCTATCCAGAATTTTGTTTTTAAAGAACATTATATAATTTTGTTAATGCTCTTTGGGCCTGAACAGATGCTCTAACCCAAAAACATTTTTTTACACAAGACATGCAGACAGAAAACCAAACCAGGGCTCTACCAAGAAGTCAATGTAATGAAGGAGACAATTAATTGAACCCTCCATTTTTGCTTAGGAATGTCTTGTGGTCCTCATCAGATTGGAAACCACATCCTGTGTGAACTACACACAACTTCTGACGTACACAGATTATCCACTTCCTACTACACAGGAAAATACTACAATTTAATACTGGAAATGAAGGTCCCGCTATTTCCCAGGAATTCGCCTAATTCTACTTCCTTCTAGTATACTTTAGAATAAACTAAGTGCAGAGCAAAATCTGTAATTGAAAATCAAGCAGGCAGTTCAACAAGTGTCTTAATCACCATCCCTAACTCAGTGTGCAGAGCACCGTCCAACAGGTAGAGTATTGTGTAATGTGACAGGTGAGAGTAGTTTCCAAAAACAGTGGTGCAAAACACGGCAACAACAGAGGCCCCTGCCCCGGCACACAGTAATAACCTCAGGTCAGACCTATAAAGATGGCCATACGCTCTCATATACCCACTCAGACATATTAAAGCGGATAAGAGGATATGCTATAAAACAGAGGAACAGATAATGATAATGTGGTGTGCATTGTGTTTCATCCACTTCAAAGATAGGGTACTTTAAGAGGAATTGTTCTACAAAAAAATGTACCACAAAATCTAACGTATATGAAAGAATAGCTAGTTAGAATAAACACTATTTCATGATTACCTACCCACAGTTCTGTTGTTGTTTGTATAGTGTTTAATCAACTGATATTTTTATTTGTTTGTGTGTTTCTACTCATTTTAGTGGAAATGACAAGCAGTTCAATAAGAGGACAAATCGCAAGTCTTCTGGTACAACAGCCCACTGTTTAGGTTTTGGAAAGGTATATCACTTCATACAGTGTAAAGTAGATGCTGATTTACACATTGGTATGTATGCATTCTGAGCCAAGCCAAGGGTGGACAATCTCCTGGTGCCTGTTATATAATGTGCATGCCAGCTAAGCATAATAATCATGCTATTTTCAACACATTTCACAAAACACAACAAAACTGAAAACACAACATTTCACAAAACGGAAAAGGTAGGGACAACAACTCCTGTTTGTGATTGAACAGAACCCAAGTCAGTTTCATCAAGCTCTGACAGCATACAGAAGCAAAGTTCCACGGAAGTCAGAGTATGGCACACTTGAGCCATATGATTCTGCTTAAAAAGCCTATCTATACAACCAGATATAGCCATTCCAAAGACTTGTAATTTGTCATTCCCCTCTACATGCCAAACATGAGTTGGACCCATAGAATGGTACAGTAGTTACTCATTTCATGACCACATTGCTGCACAAATGTCTCTGAATTTTGTATTAGTGACATGTTCAGCAATGAAAACCAACTTATTTAGACTTCTGGAGGCTACTTCTGGTGTGTTTAAATTGTAGGCGGACTTTGGATGGATTTAATGTTCGAATTTCACTGTGGCTTTCACCTGGACAGCTTCAGGTTGGAAGGTAGAGAGTTTATTGGGTTATTGCTGCCATTAATACCAAATATTACGGAGAAATAAGAAAAATTAACAATTAACAATTGCCTGGGATGGGACAGTGTTTCCCACATCCATTCAATTCTGAAATCACGTTTTTGTAGCTGATACAGATGAGAAACCGGCTTCACAAAGCTGTGGAATTGGTAAGGGAAGTAAAGTCAGCCCCACTGACCAGGACAGAGTCTCTCACACACACACACACACACACACACACACACACACACACACACACACACACACACATTAAAAATGACAGATGGCAAGACATTTGATTTTAATAGGATTTGAATTTCTTATGTCATTCATTGCAGCATTAGACATGCCAATGTTTATGTATCAGCGTTTGAGACCCTCCCAAACTCGGAATTATATAGCGGCTTTACATGTTTTTACATTTGGGAAAAAAATTGAAAACATTTAGTTGTGGTACATGCACATGTAGATTGAGATTTGTCCCCACCACCAGGCTGAGCGTGGTGTGTATGGATATTCCCCATACTCTCCCCATTATCTGGAAAGCCTGTGTGGATAGGACACAGACTGAAAATCACTGTAATGTAATAAATCACGCTGTGATACTAGTGGACTAAGTGTTCTCCTTGTGTATGTTTGTCTAGCTTTGTGTTAACAAGCCCTGCCCGACGGTGGCTGTGCCAGCATCTATTCCACTGATCAGAGACAGTGATCTGAGCCAGGCTGATGATGATGAACCTCTGCTCTCCTTCACATGTGGCTCTTTGACCTCCATGACCAAGTAAGAGCGTTACTTAGGGCGTTTTCACACCTATAGTTTGTTTGCTTTGGTCTGCAGCAGTTGATGAGTTTGGAAACATGGAGTGATTTCCCCTTTCGTTTCACACCTGGAAAAATCCGAGCGTACCAAAATGTGTCATTACAAATCACAGAAGAACGTTCACTCCTCTTATTGGTCGGATGTGTCCGGGGCGGGAGCAAGAAAATAAATACAGGAAGAAGGTCCTGTGTTCTGGACTAGTGCATACTTTCTGCATCTCCATGGTCAAACCATTGGACCAGACATTGTTTTTGCGAGCGACGTGACTACGTCTGCTCTGGTCACCAAGACTTCGCTCTGCTGTGCTGGCGTCTGTCTCCAACTTTAGCGGCGACTGGTTTGACCACGGAGATGCGAGTGATGGACGGCGAGCTTGACTGCTGTCTGTTTCTGTGAGGGAAACACTGCAAGCTGTTCGGTTTGCATGTTCTGCCGCATCGTAGACTGCTGAGCACACCTGACTACAGAGACATTAGCTCAGACTTGCGGAGTATATATAGTTGGTCGGATGACGTTCTCACCACAAACGAACCGCTCCAGAGTTCGTTTGAAAGCGTACTGAGACCACCTCGTCAAGCAGGTCTCGTTACGCTTGTTTTGTTCGCTTTTGGTGCGCATCCGAGTGCGATTGCCGCGTTGTCACCTGCCCAAACGAACTCCACCAGCGGGGCAAACGAATTCTAGTGCGATTCTACCAAACTAAATGAGGCAGGTGTGAAAGCGCCCTTAGTCCCTCAGAACCATAGCTAGAACCACACCAGAATCAGAATGTTGACACAATCAAGGAATTTGACTTTGTTTGTCAGTAGCTCTCAATATTTTCACACACAGTGTTGAGAACCAATAGTGTGGGAAGAGGGGGCTGCAGCACCCCCTGCTGGCCACAACCAAACACAGTGGAATGACATTTTACTTTTTCAATCATCTGTACTAAAGAAAACTAGAGTTCATGTATTATTTATGTATTGATTCATATATATGTTTATCAATTTTACAATGCTTTAATCAAATCATAATTGGAAAATATGTCAGTCAATCTCAAGTTATTAAAGGGATACTGACCTATGTATTGTAAGTATAAAAATAAGGATAAAAGGAAACTTGTATCAACATTATACTCAAGTATTTAATCCATTAAGAAACAATCATTAAGAAACAAATGCTATTGATGGGTTCAGTCAGACCTGCTCTTCAACCAAGAGATTTTTTATTTAGGGCTGTCAGCATTAACGCGTTAATAGCGATGCGATTAAGGGCCGAGCATAACGCGTAAATTTTTTTTTAATCGCATGCCGCCATTTATTAATTTATTTTACACTTCACTCGGCTTCGCGTCGTGCCTAACATGCTACTATTTTGACCCTTTGCCAAACCGTTACTTATCATCAAGCTGCGATACTTCCTCCTGCTGCAGGCTGCAGGCATGATGGAGAAAGACAGCAGCAACACAGTTCTGAATGGCGCTTTTTATTTTCCAAAACTCCCGGACGGCTCACTAAACAAGTCGAAAGCCGTATGCACATTGAGTAAAGCCAAATTAAAATATCACCGAAGCACGTCAAGCTTGAGCTACCACCTAATTAACTAATTAATAGGTAGTTAATTAATTAATTAACGAGCTAATTAACGTGACTCAGGTTGATGCTACCCACTAGCATGCTACCCACTCAGGCAAAGCAGTATTTTGGAGAGTGCTACTTGCCGACCTGTGGATGAAACCAAATCCCCAAAAATTACTACAGATCTTGCGAAACGGGTGGCAACTAACTGCAGACCTGTCAGCATCCTAGAGGACTCGGGTCTTAAAGACGTATTACGGTTGGCATGTTCTGACCCGTCTCATTGCCGTCGAGGGGGACAGTAGTTTTCACGCATACACAGCCTGTACGACACGGAGAAAGCAGCCCAACTGGAACTGCTGCAAAGTGCTGCAAAGCTGTCTCATTAACCGGTGATCACTGGACGTCAGTGAGTAATCCAAATTATTTAGAAATTACTGCACACTATATTGACTCTGGTAAGGATAGGGATTTTTAGTTTTTTAGTTTTGTACTTGTAGGAATTGTGCAATAATGACAGATTCACACATTTTTCTTTTGTTTACAGTAAATAAATAACAATTACAAATCTTAAAGTAACTTTCTTTGCATTCATTTGAGTCCCAATCAAGATATACTGGTAAAAATGTCTTTCGATTGTTAATATGTACTTAAAAACAGTTCTGAAATGCAAAATAATAGAATTTTAATCATGTGATAAAATATGCGATTAATCGCGATTAACTATAGAAATTCAGCAATTAATCGCGATTAAAAAAATTTAATTGTTTGACAGCCCTAATTTTATTATATTGATGACCAAATTGTGTGCCATTGTGTGTTTCAGTTACAGCTGGAGGGGCTCCAGGGTGACAGTGAAAACAATGAGGGACAGTCAGACAGCCTATTTGGACCTGCTCCTCATAGAACAAGAGTACTGCAGGTGAGAGAGAACAGGATGTGTGTAGGAAAGTCTTTTTTTTTGGTTGTGGTTTTGTTTACTTGTGGATTTTCTAAAGTAACATAACAACATAATAGTTTATACTTGTTGTATTCCTTTTTGAGATCATAATTACCACCTGATTGAGAAACAGGATAAAAGGAGTAAACGTGCAAAAAGATTAAACTGAAGTGAACATTGTGATAAAGGCATCAGGGCTCTACAGTGCGAGCATTTTGCTGCATATCAGCTGTCGCAAACTAACAATTTCATGAGTCATCGTGTGTGTGTGTGTGTGTGTGTGTGTGTGTGTGTGTGTGTGTGTGTGGGTGTGTGTGTGTGTGTGTCTCAGCCAGCTGTTCCACCCACAGCTGCTGCAGCTGATGGCAGTGAGTGTGTCTGATGACCTCCAGAGGACCAGTCTGGTGTTTGAACCAGTCAACGTTGGCACGCTGCACAACATGCTGCATAACAGGGTAACAGAGACACACCTGGAGGATTATTTTATACTCCTGTCAGACACATAAAGTACATACAGTGGGGCAAAAAAGTATTTAGTCAGCCCCCAATTGTGTAAGTTCTCCCACTTAAAAAGATGAGAGAGGCCTGTAATTTTCATCATAGGTACACTTCAACTATGAGAGACAAAATGAGAAGAAAAAAATCCAGAAAATCACATTGTAGGATTTTTAATGAATTTATTTGCAAATTCCTCGGGACAATAAGTATTTGGTCACCTACAAACAAGCAATATTTCTGGCTCTCACAGACCTGTAACTTCTTCTTTAAGAGGCTCCTCTGTCCTCCACTCGTTACCTGTATTAATGGCACCTGTTTGAACTGTGGGAGCAATAATAAGAAAATGGAAGACATACAAGACCACTAATAATCTCCCTCGATCCGGGGCTCCATGCAAGATCTCACCCTGTGGGGTCAAAATGATCACAAGAACGGTGAGCAAAAATCCCAGAACGACTGGGGGACCTAGTGAATGACCTGCAGAGAGCTGGGACCAAAGTAACAAAGGCAACCATCAGTAATCACACTACGCCGCCAGGGACTCAAATCCTGCAGTGCCAGACGTGTCCCTCTGCTTAAGCCAGTATATGTCCAGGCCCGTCTGGAGTTTGCTAGAGAGCATTTGGATGATCCAGAAGAGGATTGGGAGAATGTCATATGGTCAGATGAAACCAAAATAGAACTTTTTGGTAAAAACTCAACTTGTCGTGTTTGGAGGGGAAAGAATGCTGAGTTGCATCCAAAGAACACCATAGCTACTGTGAAGCATGGGGGTGGAAACATCATGCTTTGGGGCTGTTTTTCTGCAAAGGGACCAGGACGACTGATCTGTGTAAAGGAAAGAATGAATGGGGCCACGTATCGTGAGATTTTGAGTGAAAACCTCCTTCCATCAGCAAGGGCATTGAAGATGAAACGTGGCTGGGTCTTTCAGCATGACAATGATCCCAAACACACCGCCCGGGCAACGAAGGAGTGGCTTCGTAAGAAGCATTTCAAGGTCCTGGAGTGGCCTAGCCAGTCTCCAGATCTCAACCCCATAGAAAATCTTTGGAGGGAGTTGAAAGTCCGTGTTGCCCAGCGACAGCCCCAAAACATCACTGCTCTAGAGATCTGCATGGAGGATTGGGCCAAAATACCAGCAACAGTGTGTGAAAACCTTGTGAAGACTTACAGAAAATGTTTGACCTCTGTCATTGCCAACAAAGAGTATATAACAAAGTATTGAGATGAACTTTTGTTATTGACCAAATACTTATTTTCCACCATAATTTGCAAATAAATTCATAAAAAATCCTACAATGTGATTTTCTGGATTTTCTTTTCTCATTTTGTCTCTCATAGTTGAAGTGTACCTATGATGAAAATTACAGGTCTCTCTCATCTTTTTAAGTGGGAGAACTTGCACAATTGGTGGCTGACTAAATACTTTTTTGCCCCACTTTATATGCTTTTTTTAAAGACTTGTTTGGACCTTTTGCATTTGTTTGAGAGCTGACAGTGTCGAAATAGACAGGAAACGTGGGGAGACAGAGAGGGATAGTACACTGTGGTTAAAAGGTATGCGCCTTAACCACTAGGCTGACGGGGCACCCCTTATGTTGGCTTTTTAGCCATGCTAGCGGCATCCGGCTCTAGGGATGGCACAGTCGGACTGAAACATTTCAACAACATGCGACAGATTGCCATTCTCTACAGATTTTCATGGTTCTCAGACGATGAACACTTTCTGTCCCAGAAACATACTGTATGATTTATGTTTCAAACAGGAACACCAGTCTGAATTTGCAGTTTGTGTCATTTGCAAGTTATAGCAATGGAAGGAAAACTGTAGCATTCCTTCTCCTGCTTCACAGACTTCAAAGGAGAAGTGACAGAAACAAACACGGAAAATTACATAAAGGCATTTTACACAGAAAGCACTATATACCAAAACAAATCAAATGCATCATTGAATTTCATTTGTCAATAAATGTAGGCCCTTTTTTTAAGTTGAATTAGGGGATAAACCCCTTGAGATGCACCATTTCGTTTTCAAGAGGGTGATCGGGCACAAAACATGAAAGAAGAAACATTTAAACATAAACATATATATATATATATATATTAGGGCTGTCAAACGATAAATTTTTTTTTAAGATTTGTAATTATTTATTTACTGTAAACAAAAGAAAAATGTGTGAATCTGTCATTATTGCACAATTTCTCCAAGTACCTAACTAAAAAACTAAAAATCCCTATCCTTACCAGAGTCAGTATAGTGTTTAGTAACTCCTAAATAATGTTGATTACTCACTGACGTCCAGTGATCACCGGTTAATGAGACAGCGTTTGCAGCACCTTGCAGCAGTTCCAGTGTGGCTGCTTTCTCTGTGTGGTATGTGTATGGTGAAACTACTGTCTCCCTCGACGGCAACGAGACAGGTCAACCGTAGTACGTCTTTAAGTCAAGTTATCGGAGTCATCTACGATGCTGACAGGTCTGCAGTTAGTTGCCACCCGTTTAGCCTGCTAGCGGGTAGCATCACGTTAACTGTACTACTATGCTTAGCTCCGTAGGTGGAAGCTCAAGCTTGACGTGCTTCGGTGATATTTTAATTTGGCTTTACACAACGTGCATGTGGCTTTCGACTTGTCTACAAGCCGTCCGGGAGTTTTGGAAAATAAAAAGCTCCATTCAGAGTTATTGCTGCTGTGTTTCTCCATCATGCCTGCAGCCTGCAAACAACAGAAGGATGTGATACGAGGACGTGGCAGCTTGATTATAAGTAACGGTGCTGCAAAGGGTTAAAATAGTAGCCTGTTAGGCACGACGCAAAGCCGAGTGAAGTGTAAAATAAATTTATATATATATATATAAAGTGAGTGAATTTTAAAATCCCCAAGTAAATGATGAATTTGTGTGTGTGTGTGTGTGTGTGTGTGTGTGTGTGTGTGTGTGCGTGCGTGCGTGCGTGCGTGCGTGCGTGCGTGCGTGCGTGCGTGCGTGTCTACTCCCGATCCCTGCAGCGTGCAGAGTTTCCAGTGCTGCAGAACAGGTGGCTGCTGTCAGTGATCTTGCAGGTCTGTGAAGGTCTGCAGTACATCCACAGGGGAGGCCTGGTGATGAGGGCCCTGTCTTCCCACAGTGTGGTCCTCACAAAGTTCACAGTAGCCAAACTAACTGGTTTATGCTTCATGGTCCCCAGGTAGGCAGGCCCAGGCCTACACCAGGCTCAATGTATCCTCAATGGAGGAGGTACAAATGTAACTTTCTGATTGATGAAACGTGTTTCAAATAAATATCTAAGAATTTAGAAAAAAAATCAGTTTTTAGTAGCCTGATTCAGACTGAATGACCATTTCAATATTTAGTCTGACTATAATGTCAGTACAGAGAACGGAACGTCTGCTAGATGCTGATTTTTGGTGCACAACAGACTCCTAATCTGAGTCTGACTGACGCCAGGTTCAGACACGCTGAAAGTATTGTGCAGATCGTGGCCAGGTCTGAACAGCCCAGTTAGTTACCATGGGCGCCGAAAGGAAGTGGGCAGCACTTTGGGGGCTCCAGGCTGTCTGAACCTGCTGTGAGCCATCTTGTAGTGTTGACGAACTGACCGAAGAGCCGGTTAATTAACCCGACTTGTGTCACTGAACCGGGAGAATCTAGTGCAAAACGTCAATGAACCGATTCACTCCTGTTTTTTTCTTTTACTTCATTCGTGCCGTTGTGTGTAGCTGGTATTCTTCTGCTACTGTGTGTGTAGTAGTAATCTAGCTCATTAGCGCCTCCACTGGAGTGGTGCACCAGGCTACTGAACGAGACCGAGTGTAACCGTGCAACCGGCCGCTCGAGTCATGTAATCAAGCGGTGTCTTGGTTCTCGGCAAGTTTGAGTTATTAACCAAGCCTTGTTTCTGGTGCATCTTAGATGATTGTGTTCATGGCAATTTACACATTATCGATAGGGAAGTACATCACATACAAATACACATCATGTTATCTTGGTAGTTATGTTAAGTTAAATGTTAGAGAAGTGAATGTTGCTACATGGTAGGTAGGCTCACGAGGAGACCGCGGACCAGGCTACTGAATGAGACCGTAAGGACCGTAACCGAGGGTACTGCATGAGTCTATATTCAAACGGGTGTGTAGGTTCTCAGCAAGTTTGAGTTATCAACCGATCCCAGAAGCCTTTGTTTCTCGTGCATCTTAGATGATTGTGTACATAGAAATTCATAGGCTACGTTATCGATGGATATCACATACAAATACACGTCATGTTATCTTAGTAGTTATGTTAAGGTAAATGTTAAGTGAATGTTGCTACATGGCAGTTAGACTGTCACGAGGAGACCGCGCACCAGGCTACCGAATGTAACCGTGGCCAGTGCGTGAGTCTAGTGTCGGTCAGTATGAGTGTGTAAATAGTATGTCGAGACCGAATGTACTCGCAACCACTCGAGTCTAATGTAATAAGCGGTGTTTTGATTCCTGGCGGGGGAAGTAAACGCGCGGTCACTAAATTAGATGGCATTATAAATGAGACAGATGTGATGCAACAAACCTGATGAATATTTCCCTGGAGAGGGTCTCAAATCCTGATAAATAAAATGTGTTTTCACTGCTCTGTGTGTGTGTGTGTGTGTGTGTGTGTGTGTGTCCGTCCAGCAGTCAAAGTACATGTGTGAAACCCCCCATGCACACAGTCCTGCCCCCCAGCCTCTACAGATGGGCTGCTCCAGAGGTCATTAAACAGCGGCCGTGCACAAAGCTAGCTGACGTCTACAGTCTGTGTGCTCTGATCCAGGAACTCTACACAGGTAGCTCTCACTTCCTGCCTTCTCATTTTGGACTTCAACATTGTATGTCAGGGAATATGTTGTTGCTTTTCTAATTGTTGAGATGATTTCAAAGTTATTGAGAAAATATTGAATTGAAACCAGAATTACATTTTGTAAATAACGTGTTTTTTTTTTTGTGGTTTTCCCCTTCTCTATCAAATGAAAATTGGCCTAATTAACTTAAAATTAAACAGAACTGAGTATTTCAACCAGGAAATTAAGACAAATAAATAGTTTTAAATAGTTTTAGGATAGGCTATACAGTAGGTGACAGTTTGTTCAAATAGATAACGTCAGTCTCCAACATTTCATACATCATTTCAGACAGAGAACCATGGGACACAGTGGACCTGAACGGAATCAAACAAGCGATGGATGCAGGACGGGCCCTGGCAGTAGACAGCAGCATTCCACAGCCTTACTATGATGTGGTCCTGAAAGGCCTGCAGCCGCACCCACGGGACCGCACATGCAGCCTGCAGAGCCTGTGCTACACGCTACAACATGACATCAAGGTAGCCTCACTCTATATGCTTCAGTCTCTGCAAGGTCAAGGTGGTGTATGTGTATTTATGGATTTATTGTTCTGCGCTAAAGGACAAGTTCACAATGTTCTAATTATATCTTAAAACAATATTGGCATGCCCATTTGTACATTGAAACCAATACATTGATTGCTGTAATTTTTCCCCCTGTCCATACTGGCTGCAAAGAGATACCTTCCTCAAGCACTTATAATGTAAGTGATGGGGACAAAACCCACAGTCCTCATTCTGTGCAAAAATGCAATCTAAAGTTCAACTGAAGCTGATATGAGACTTTAGCTTCCACAGACACTGTTACACAGGGATAGTAACCCAAAGTGGGAATTTGGTATTAACAGACTATGGCTGCTCGATTATGGAAAAAAGCATAATCACAATTACTTTGTTCAATATTGAAAATATGATTATTTAACACGATTGCTCATTGACTTTTGGAAAGATGTTGCAATTATTGAATTTTAAAAACTGTAAAACAGTTAATCAAATCAACAGTGAAAACACCTTGAACTGTGAAATTCCCCTTCATACTTTTCCCGTTTGAACTTTTCTTTCTCATTCAGAACCCAAGACAAAATAAGAGTTTACTTGCAAAACGTAATGTACTAAAATAATCGTTTGTTTTTGTGATCGTTAGGAGCCGAAATCGTAATCACGTTTAAAAAATGTATTAATTGCACAGCCCTAACAGACAGAGCAATTGCACAGCAACAGCCTCCTCTTCAGAAACGTTGTTTATAATGTTTCAAATAATAATTTCACATGGGATTAGAGGCCTGCAACAAATATCAAAGATTGAGTTTTTGCATGACACTGAACATTTTCCATCCTGTACTATGATCATGAGAAATGCCTTGACATGATACACTGTGTGTGTGTGTGTGTGTGTGTGTGTGTGTGTGTGTGTGTGTGTGTGCGTGCGTGCGTGCGTGCGTGCGTGCGTGTGTGTGCTGCAGAGGTTCTCCCTGGAGGAACAGCTGAGTGGTGGTCTGTGTGCTTACCCAGAACAAGATCTGGGGCCATCTGAAGTCCAGACCACAGCAGAGCAAACCATAGAGGGGGAACCAGTACAGAGCGGTACTGAGCACAACACACAAACATGGACATGTAGGGTTCCCATATGTACTAAAAAAGATTAAAATTGTGTGCAAAATACACAACTAATGTGCTTCAGACAGGCACACAATTCATCACAAATTGATTATAAAATTCCTCCGTCTCCTTTAGTTGCCAGGCCAGTCAAAGTCAAGGCAGACACAGTAGTGGCAAGACAGCTGTACAGAGGAGAAGAACCAAAGCTGGGGAGAGACAGAGATGAATGTATGGGACAAGACACAATGCTCCATCAGGGGTACCCTTACAAAGACATGCTTCATCTGCTTGCTGAGTTTGACTCAGTTAGTGTTGAGGAAGAACCTGAACCAGAGGCAGACATAGACAGGGAGCTAGTGGAGCAGCTGGATGGCCTGAAACTGATCTCAGATCAGCAGATCAGCACCATTGCGGTCAACCTCAAAGTGTCCCGGGAGCTGCTGCAGCAGGCCAACAGGAGCCTAGACACAGTGGAGAAACACCTCCAGGTGGACCACAGAGGGTTAGACTCAGCTACCCGGCTCAGAGATGCTCCTTCTTATATCTACACTGACACCGCTTGTGCCTCCTCCCTTTCTTCCTTCTCTATGTCCTCCACAAATCTTTCAGGAGTTAGCGCTGCTGTTGGACCACCTTCGAAGCAGTACTGTCTCTTACCGCACAGGGAAGATCACTGGGGAAGCAACCTGGAAGCCCAGCTTCTGAACAGAGATTGGGAACTGCTGAGCCAGGAAGAGCTGGCTTTATGGCTGGGTCGCTATCCAGCTGAACAGCAGCAGTATGAGGAGGGCTGGTCGCCGCCTTGGCTTTCCTCAGGGTGCTACATGACAGAGAGCCGTTCAGTGGTAGCTGATCACAGCACAGAGGAGCTGAGCCAGTACAGCTCAGCTCTGGACAGCAGCCTTCTCAACATCATCTCTGGGAAGAAGCAGCAGGTACATGGGTTTACTCAACAAGACTGTTACAGTGTTTTACAATTGGTTAGACACTCTCTATACTGAGTTCCCTAATTTGTTGTTCTCTCCGGGTTGGGAGTGAGTTGCTGCCCCAAGCTAAGCAGTTCAAGCAAGAGTAAACTGTGAAATGTCTCCTCCAGAAATCCAATTCACAAGAAAATGCAGACGTTACAATGGAGGTGTGCAGGCCAGAAGCTAGTGGGAGTCTGCTGCTAGATACTCACAACACCAGTAAGACATTGATATTTCCTGCCACTGAAGTGTGAAAAGAATGTGTGAGGATGATGTATGTGAACCGGTGTAAATGTTTAACTCAGTTTGAATGTTTTCCTCCCCAGAATATGAGAGCTTTCCCAACAACTCTGTGAAAACGGACTCTGATCCTGAAATCAGTGGAACACAGGCTCAGTATACACCCAGCACTAACACGTAAGGACACTGACATGAACCTAAGTGCTATATTGTAAAGTACATTGAGGATCTATATGGGATTAGATGCGGTTACATAGTGTAGTGTGTGGGAAAACTATTAATAATTAAGGCTCATCTACAGCATGATAAGGCCAAAGACAATTGTAGAAAAGGATATGTTCTGATATATAGGATGGCCCTTGTTCCCGGAGTGTCAATCAAAACACAGTAAGTCAGGGAGGATTACTTTTTTTGAAAAACACACATTAACAATGCAGTGAAAGCTTTAGGAATGGCTTACTGGAAAGAGGTGGCCTACTGATGCCTGCGAAGTAAATGTTTAAATATAGGGAAGGGGACCTTCAAGGGGGCAAATATACTTTGCTCGGATATAAAATGGCCTGCTAGTAGCACATATAACACTGTCCACAATAACATCTAACTGTCACTGTCTAACAGAGAAACTAGTCTGCTAATCACCTCCAAGTCTATTAACAACTACAATCACTGTGGAACAGATAACAGCATATCAGCTTAACAACAATATTAATAGGAGCATATCTGTGCTGCCGCTCATACAATTAACTTTAATAAAAACAATCTGGTGCTCACTGTGTGTGTGTCTGTGTGTGTCTGTGTGTGTGCGTGTGCAGGGCTCACTTTGACATGGCTGGGCTGGCTGAACTCTCCAGCATCTCATACTCTCCAGCTCAGCCTCAGGAAAAACTCTACAGTATCTCATACTCCCCAGGGCAGCCTCAGGGGAAACTCTACAGTATCTCTGTGAGCGGACAAGCCCCACCCTGTAATAGTACCCCACGTAGCCCAGGTAAACCCACACACAGTGTGCACTATAATGAAAAGTACCTCTATTTTTCACATCATTTGACTTGGGTGTTTTCGCCCATAAATGTTTAGGCAGTCCCCCCCAAGTTTATAGCTACTAGTAATAACAGGTGGAGATGGATCAAATATCTAGAACATTTAAATCTGCATAAGAAATGCTAGCTATGCCCCTGTAACTTAGTTGTCACATAGCACCACACTGTAGGATCAACATCAAGGAGAGTAGATGGACAGAAGGGGAGATACAAGAAGATTTACATTTACATGGCATTCAAGAAATCACTACTTTACTGGAGGAAGGCGACTGTAACCTGCCTACGTATGTGCATGTAAACCCACTGATGGACAACTATAACCATTTAAATTCCAGTAAAGGAGAATATAAGTGACATAAGGTCTTTCCATGTTGCTCGTGTTGTGTTTTGACAGACGTGCGCCGGCGTGTGATGACAGGAACGATTGAGGCCAATCTCGCAGACTCCCCTGTCTGCAGCCACCTCAGCTCTGTGCATCTCAGGACTGAGAGTTTCACCACACCAAGAGAAAGCTGGGTAAAGTCATTTCATTCACCAGTGGGGGTTTCTGCAGAGGACTCTGGATTGACCCAAAGCATTCTAACAGTCAACTTGCCTCCTTTTAATTCACTCCAGCTACAGCATCCCGTACTGTATATGTCTTACATATTTGTTTGGTGTTGGTTCTAGAAGATTAGAAATGACACCAAGAGAAAAAAGTTGTTAAAGCTATTTTTAGCTTTTAGCTTTTATATTTGCTGTTACCTGTCAATTCTTCAGACTCCACCTTTCGACCCAGCCAGCAGTCCCCAGGGCTCCATCACAGCCAGCCAGGAAGAAGGGCAGTCAGATACTATATCTCCCATCTGCATTGGAGAGCAGAAGCTAGAAAAGGAAGAAGAAGAAGAAGCAGGAGTGTCTGAACAGGAGCAGATTGAAGAGAGGCAGGAAGAAATGGATGGAACTAGTCAACCATCTGTGGAGGCAGAAGAAGAGGAGGACAGGGCAGAAGACGAGCTTGACGAAATGGAGGAAGGATTGCAGATGGTCAAAGGGTGCACTGAAGAAGAAAAAAACATGGACGAGGAGGAGGGAGGAAGGCATGTTGAAGAAGGCAGTGAGGAAGAAGAGCATGGCTGCTGTGACCCACAGAGAGGTGAGAACCAACATGTTCTGATGAACAGTCCCCCTGTGGTCAGGCTTTATGCAGTAGATCCCTGTATCACCACAGAGCCCTGGTCTGCAGCATGACACATTTTGGAATAAAATAATGATAACATAGGGCTGCTCCATATGGAAAACATGATTGAAATCACATTTTTTGTCTTTTGGAAAGATGTTGCATTTATTGAACTTAAAAAAACAGTGAAAACGTTCAACAAATCAACAGTGAAAACACCTAGAACTGTAGATTTCTTTTAATACTTTCCCATTTGAACACTTTTTTTCATTCAAAACAAAAGACTAAATGAGAGTTGACTTGCAAAACGTAATGTGCAAAATCATCGTTTTTGTGGAAGAGCCTAAATAAGTAGGGGAAAACAAGCTTTTAATGTGAAGCAGCAGCAACAGTAGGTTAGCATTAGCACTAACTTCATCCAACAGTAAACATGGAGGCTGATATCAAAGAAGTAGAATGGGAAGGTGGACAGGTGGCTACTGCTGAAACAATGCCGACCATCCAAAAACTGGGTTTGATTGAATGGAAATCTTAACATGAAAGCTTTACTAACTAAATGTAAGGGATTCTTATTAAGAATATTATTTAATGTCATTCAAAAAACAAACATCAGTTGATATTGTATTAGTTTTTTAATTTGCTAATATACTGTGTATAATACATTGAACTGCAAACAACAACAAAACGTATCTTAGTAAATAAACAATATCCATAGTATAATTTCAATGCCTCTCACCACTGCATAGATGCTTGGAGATTTATGCATTTGACTTTGTTTTAAAGATGTGGGGTCAGAAGAGGAGGATGAAGAAGATATTGGTGACAGGAGGAAGGAAATAACATTTGGCAATGGGGAAGAAACAGGGGGCAATGCCTTGGTTAAGATCAGTAAGCAAAAAGACGTGACAAATACTCAACAATCTGGCCTTTAGTTGAACTGGGAATAGTGTGGTAGTGTGTCAAGTATTGTTTACTGACAATAATTCCCAAAGTCTTGGATTGATGTGTCCATCCAGGTGAGCTTGTTGCCGACACAGTGTCTGCACATCAGAAGGAAGGGCTCAGGGTGTCTCTAGGGTCACAGCAAAGTCCCAGCTCATTAGAGGACACAAAAAGGTGGGTGACAGCAGCTGTGTTTGTTGCACAGGTGCCAGAACCTCCACCCACTCCCACTTGTGCCTTTTTAGTCTCAACAATGTCAATCTGCTTAGCTTTGAGTTATAAACACAAAATTCCAGGTTTATTCAGATTTTGTACCTCCTGTAGCTGAGTCCTGGTAATGTAACTACCGTCTGTGTGTGTTCTCCTTTTTCCAGAGCCAATTCAACACTAGATGATGTGCTGCAGGGCTTTGTAGTGGAGGGCACCAGGAAGAGCCCAGGAACAAGTGGAAGGGTTGCCACACTGTGAGTTTCAAGTACATACAGACTAGGCATGACTTCATGCTACTAAAAATCTACCCGTCAAATGCAATTTCAATTCATATCCTGACTTTTTTTTCAGTTTGTTTTGCTAGTTAAAGACAGCACAGTTAATTAGGCAGAAAAGTCAGTTATTTTGGGGCGACCTCTAGCTCACCCACTAGAGTGTACGCCCTATGTGGGCTGAGGCCTTAGCAGCGGCCTGGGTCAATTAAAGGCCATAAAAAGCCCAAAAAGTAATCTTAAAAAAAAAAAAGAAAGAAAAGTAAATTATTTTCTCGACAACATTCCAACACTTGCCCACTGGGGGCATGAGCATGGCAGTGTTACTTGCTGTCTAACCCTGGAATTCCACCAGGCGCAGGTTGCCGATTGCTGCCGCAGCGCCGCCAGAACACAGCGCAGACACGCCTGGTGGAATTTAGGGGTAACACTTTGGTCCAGAGCAAAGTCCAGACAAATATGAAAAGAAATATCCTGACAGAGTGCCTCCCTTGCTAGGTGTCAGCTGTTTGAAGGTCAGACTGGTGATGATGAACACCCAGCAGGAGACCATGCACACAGTCAGCTCCAGTGATGACTCAGCCACCACCTGAAAACGGTCTCAACTGGTAAAGTTTAAAGTGGGCATGTGGAACACCAGGGGCCAGGTGCAAAAAAACTCTGTGTAGAGACAACACTAAACCTGTGTGTACAAACCTGTGTAAAACAGAAATATGCATACACACATTCTTTTTGTTGGATTTATAAAGCCACACATGCGCCTGATTCTGTTTTATAAATCTCAGTCATTGTGGAGCTGGGTGCATGTGCACGGGCCTCATTTCAATGGCACAGGTAGCTATAAATAGATGGAGAAACGCCCTTAAGCACCCGATTTGGATGAATTTGATTTACAGGTCATTTAAACGGCATATTCCGTTTGAATATTCCGAATTAGGCCTTTTTTCAAAAATAGCAAGAGTGCCAGTATTATTCGAGTTTTAGAAGCTTGTATACAGCACATTCGGAGTATGCGAATGGTTTTTTCCGCAGTTTGCCACAATTTCCAGCTTCTTGTCCGTTTAGGGCTTACAGTTAGCTTGGTGCGTTGCTATGGTTATTGTACACAAACCAACCAGCCATTAGTTTGCAAGGCTGCCGTAGAGATGAATGGCCAAAAGAAAAGTCCATATTTCTGGTCGAAAGGAGAAACGCACCTACTTTTATCATTGATTCATTTGCTTATCGTATAAATCTAACAAAATGCTTCACAATCCAGGATAAAAATGAAGGCATTGTTTATACATCCTGGCCCCAGGGGTAGAAAATGTGGAGAAAAATAGCAGCATTTCTGTTAAACTTGTAAATACACATTATTTTGGACAGATTTATAAAGCTGTGTGTGCACATGGTTTCTGCTCTACCGGTCAGTCAAACTACAGGAGAGAAGTGCAATTTCAGACTTGTTGTTGTCATTATTTATAGCACCTGTATAAAAATGATCTCATTTATCTGTCAGCTACCATCACTAGTGAAACTTCAATTACCATCATCAAGCGTATTATCAATTCATTTGGTTTCTAGCATCCATATCAAAACAGACTTTAAAGTGCAAGACTTTGATGCCAGTAATGATTGAAAAAATGCACTTGATAATCTCACTGTGGTTCTGTAACGAGTCAAATTGAAAATGAATTCCCTGTGCCTTTTCCACTCTGTATGTTTGTGAACACAGGAGGAGCACCAGACTCTTCAGGAGTCAAATCAGCAAGGGAAATGTTCTTTTATGTTACTAGTGCATTTACAGGGAAGTTCTGTTTGTAGTGCACTGTTATTAGTTTGATAGTTTTAAGCAAGGTTTGTTATCCTGCAACATTCTCACAATGTTACACTAACAGCTTCTAAAGCTGTGCATGAAATAACTATGAATGCAATGTTTGAAATCACAGCTGTATTCATTTGAATTGTTAAAAGAATTTTAATGAAATCCGTTCAGAAGTCCTTTTGATGTAAAGTCCCAATGAGTCATCAGGTTCCAACGTTACAGCCATTTGAAGAAAACACTTTCTGCTAAGGTTTTTATTTTACATTGTGCTATTTCAGGATAGGCAAATAAAAACGATATAGAAAGACACACCGTCTGATTTTAAACAATTGTTCTATCCTCCCGCCCTCTCCTCAGAGGAACACCGACCCAAGCAAAGGTGTTGAATGCCATTTAATCTTCAACGTTCTGAATTTCAGTCTACGCACCTGGACGCTGAATCGACCATAGATGTGTAGGTGAATATGACTGTTAGCCCATTAACGGCATTCATAATTCTCCTTTGGGTTCCATATTTGTTGCAGAAACGTATCCCCTTTGACTGATTGATACAATCAGACAGCTGTCTACAGTCTAGTACAGGAATATCAGCATCACTCATAAGCAGACATATGAAGACATTTATCAAGAATGGACATCACCAGACGTCCTGACTTAGTTCCAGAGTTTAAAGGAGAGGTCACTTAAAACGACCGGGTCGGGGTATGAAACCTTTCAATTCTTGTGCCCTTACCATGGTTTCAGATCTATCTCATGTTTTTATATACCTCGGGTAAAACCTGATCAAAGAATAAACGGCTTCTGGACTGAAAATAGGACTGCTGTGCCCACAAACACCTGGTGGCCTGGATGCATCCGGTCTGGCCCTGAGAGCCTCTGCAGTCTGATCCTTCAGTAAGCTCCCCCCCCTCCATACTCCAGGTGGGGGAGTGGCCAAATCCAGCCCAGCCTGTAACAACACCCACCCACTCAGTCTCCATTGGTTGACTCAGCTCACATGGCGAGACGAACGTGGCCTTTCCTGTCCAACTCGACTAAAGAGAGGTGCTGCAGGACCTTCAGCTTGGCATCGCTCACCTTCATCTTCAACTGCTTCATCTTCTGCACGCTGAGGGAGCCGCTGCAGAGGACGACAGGAAACAGACAGGCACTGCAATAATCTGATCAATTCAATGGGCCTCATGTCAATGAAATGACGCAGCACAATGTTGATAATCTGAGACTCTTTCTAAGTTTAATAAAGACCTGTTGTACAGAAGCATCAGTCTTGTCAACAGATTGATATGGTCTTACGGGGCATTTACACTAAAAAAAGCAATCCAGCGATTTGCCACAATGTTGTGCGGCGGGAGGGCGGAGCGTCAATGTAACGGCCTATTTGTGTGTCCTGTTTTCTTAAACCCTCCAACAAAGCACACGTAGACTTTATATTTCACAGTTGCTGTTTTCTGTCAGATCGTTTATAGATCTCGACGTTTACGAGCGCACTTGAAGGCAGCTTTATTTCATAGGAGAGAGAGAAAGAAAAGAGAGGAGCGAGACATAGAGAGTGCTTTGTTGTTGCAGGAAACATTCAGCTGTTACACACACTCCCGGGCAGTTCAGAGCTCGTGTTTGGTGTATTAAAACCTTGTGGCAGCGAGTTTCCTGTACGGGACTCTCGCACCGACGAGTCTGATCTCTGGTTACGACTGGCCACCGCAGCGTGACGTGGGGTTGCGTTTCTCCAAAACTTTTCGGCAGAGGCACGCTGTGTTTTTTTTTAGCGTCCCCCCCGCAGCAACCCCCGCCGCAGCCTGAACCAACGTGGTATGACTTTCTTAAGCCAAAAGGCATGTTATCTGTACGCATTTTGAGCTATCCGTGTGTATGTCTACGCTGTATACAGCAGACGTAAACATACACGCCACTTGGCGCGTTATCGCCGTCTCGCCGTGATATTGCGAGAAGAAAGCTACGGATGGGTTTAGGAAAAGAACAATGGGGTTGGCTTTAAGGAAACTCCTGGGTGAAAGTCCTGATTTTCACCCTTTCATACTACTCGCTACGGCATAAATTCACACTCAATCACAAGGTAATATAAGTCAATGGAGACCAAACGGCGTTGATAAACACGCTTAAAACCGAGTATGCGTCTTGATAACACGCCAATAACGGCATACGAATTGGCGTGTCATACATACGCCACTTCATGAGATCAGTCTGGCCTAAACCGACGCAGGCTGTCTTGAACGCGGTCTTAAACCCGAAACTTTCTCAAAAGGTAGTTTGACTTCCCTTGTTTAAGATGCATCACTTGAGAGTACACCGGTGTGAATATGAACATGTTATTGTGCATATGACTGTAAAATCACTGCAGTTGCTCTCCAACCTGTTGTTGCCGAGGTGCTGCTGCAGCTGCTGGTAGAAGGCGTTGAGGTCCGCCAGCTTGATGTTGGAGCGCACGCTGGGAGGAACCGTCTCCAGCGTGGCTTCACTCAGCTCCTCGTACTCACAGCCTGGGGATGGACACGTATCTCTTCTTATTTTGCTGTGTGCGGGATGTTTCTGGCTGTCAGCAAAGAGCCTTTGGGCCCCATGTGAGGGTGTGTAACCCCCCCCCCCCCACAGCCAATAACAGTGCGCAGGGTGCGCAGCGCGTTCATATTTCCAATACCGCCGCTTTGTCACGCCCCTTGTTATCCAACACCCACACACAAGGCGCCCTGTAGCATTTGGTGATGGTAGTATACAAAAAGTATATACAAATACATTCTTTATGCGAAGTACCTGACAAATTGAACTTCAAGTTGCAGTGTTTCAAAAAATCTAAGTCTGACAGTAGAAGCCCTGGAGGCAAAACATTCATCTTGTCGAGCCTCTACAGTAGAATTTCCTAGCTGTGATTTCAGAACTATTTGTGCAAATATTTCTTAAAAAGGTGCAGTAGGTAAGCCTTATAAAACTAGCTTTCTGTCATATTTGCTGAAACTGACCCTATGTTCCAGTAGAACTACAGGAAGCAGGTCATTTATAATAAATCCAGCTCCTCTGGCTCCACCTACAGCCTGCGTGTCAATCACTGCTCATGCACACGCATTCATTCTCCCTTGTGGGGGGAGGGGCTTAGCAGACCGTTTTGGGCTTTAGCAGAAAGGGGGGGAGGGACTGAGAAGTTGTTGATGTTCAAATGTTTTGGCTAAGTCCTGGATCTTCACAATCCTACAGCACCTTTAACTGGTGGGTTAACAACTCAGCTTTTTGTAAGCTACAGACTGTAGAATACTGATCAAACCCCGGATCTGTTTAATACAAACCAAAAAGAATGTGCTATACACAAAGTGTGTTCCTCTCTGAGAACAGGACACTGGGACTAAACAGCATACGCCGATTGTTAAATGACTGACGTGTTAACAGCCATGATAGTGGTGGCTCTTTATTTATGTAAGCATGCTCAAAATAACAATGCTTACATGCTACCATCTTAGCTTAGTTGTGTTAGAATGCCGACATTTGCTAATTAGCACCAAACCCAAAGTAGAGCTGAGGCTGATGGGAATGGCCTTAGTTTTGTTGGTATTTGGTCCCAAACTAAAGAATTAGATGAAAATGTTGACCTGATGAGCCATTTTTCCTCTGGCTCTACCAAAGCTAGCACAATTCATCCTGAGGGGGAACATGAATGTACTCAATGTCATGGTAACCCTATCCAATATTTCAGTCTGGATTAAGGTTGTGGACCGAACCAACAGACGGACTGACTCCTGCCACCTCTACAGTATTGTGGATTATTGAGAGCGGAGTGGAAGACTAAGAAGGTAACAGACTCACTCAGTGGCTGCTGGGGGCCAGAAGCCTCTACAGCAGGAGGCACCTGGAAAACAAACAGCACCAGAGATGATCAGCGGGACAGCAGACTGGGGATGCTAAGTGAACACTCCTACATGTGGGCCTGGGTTTTTTACACAATCACCGTTTCTTTGTTGAACCGCAATGAATTGCTAACATTAGCTAAGGTCTTAAGGCGTATGACTCATAGTCTGAGTTTTTTTGTGATTGTCGCGGGCAAAAATCCTTGATTATGCGTCACGTTTTCTTAAAAAAATGCGATGGAATATGCGGGATATTTATGCGATGAAACTGCGGGAACTTGCAAAAACTGCGGCTTCATCGCGGGGTTCGCAGCTTTTCGATGATGTTCACGTCGCGTAATAATGTCACTTCATAACGTTCCCAAGGCAACAGGGGACAATGGCTGCTCTTGTGTGACGTAAACGCAACATTTTTCAACTTTCTGCTAAGATATATGGGATGCTGCTGTTGAACTGAGGCAGAGCAGACATTTCAGTTTACAGGAAAGTACTGATATGTTTTCAATGAAATTGTTTTTTATTCTTAGAACTTTAGCTTTTGTGATACATGTTCTGTGTTTGACTGTTCCTTGCTTATTAAAAGAAAAACACTTATTGCTGGCAATTCATATCCATGTTCTCCATCCTTGCATAAGAATATAGAGCAGTTGTGGTGGTGTCTCATGTTAGAATGTTCCATGACATGTTTGATCTGTTACACAGGGAATATTGAACTTTAACAATAATAAATCGCAATATCTGGCAGAAAAATGGCAATTAGATTTTTTTTTTCTTCCTCTAATTGAGATAAATAAAATCCCCGTCCACTGTTTGAGAATTGACAGGATGTAATATCTGTAGTTATACAGCTTAGTTTAAGCTAGTCTCCTCTTAAGCTGAACAGGTGACAATCCTGGAGGAGCTCAAAAGACAATAAAAACAATATGGTTTCCATATATATAGGCATATTATTTGATTCACAGTGAGAAGCCCTACATCTAACTCAAAGTGTGATATGATGACCCCCCACTCATAAACTGAGCCTAGAACAAAGCCTTGCTGCTCAGTGAACCGCCGGAGGGATTTTGTCGGGATGCAGCCAATGAAGTGGCGACAAAGGTTAGCAATAAACACAAAGGCTTCTGGGTAGCGATTGGGTCTTACCTCTGTTGTGGTCTCACTGGCCGCTGTACCCAGGAGCTCCGCTGCCTCCCGCTCTGGCGCCGTCAGCGGTGGAACCTGCAGCACGTCAACAAGGACACGGTCAAGCGTTGGTACCCGCAGCTGCAGTACATTTAGAGATTAATCAAGAGGAGGACATGGCACGTTTCACATTTATTTTATTTTGTTATGACAAGGTACGCGGCCGCTGCATGGAGGAGTAAACCTCTATACATGGGCGTGCACTCCACCAGGCGAGCCACCCTTTAAGAGCCCGCGGGTACCCTGTATGATCATCATGTACTAAGTACAGACCCATATACGTTTAACTGCAATGGTTGTACAATTCTGCACCTGGGGGCCATTTCTCCAAAACTTCAACGTGCAAACAGCGAATTTGCAGCATGAGATCATTTCCTCTCATGTTTACTTTGACTCATTGTTCGTAATCAAAATGCACACCGTACTTGCGTGCCGCATGCATAAACCCTGCAGGACTTTTTGTCATGTATCAAATGTATCTGCCGTCTGTGAGCGACAATCTTTGTGAAACGTGAATCTGCTACAATTAGCAATGTGTGTGTGAATAGTGCTCGCAAATGGCTTTTTGTTGACAGGAGTCATGTGCATCAGAAGTCATCACTGGCATCATAATCTACTGAAAGACTGTAGAATATGGAACCTTTCCTCTGTATAGAGTAGGAGTACATACGGCAGGAGTGTGAGCAGCGATGCTAGCGTTTGTGTGGGTACCTCCACATCAGTAGTCTGCTGGAGGTGTTGGACCAGCTCCATGGCACTGCTGAGGTCGCTCCTGATGGAGTCCATGGATTCTTTCTGTGCGACTGCGATCTCCTTCACCTGGGAGCACAGCGCTGTGTGTTTGGCCTTGATGGCCCTCAGATTCTCCAGCATCAGCGCCGGGTTCTCCTGCAGGCACAGTGTCTATTAGGGCTGAACCACAACTACATGTGTTTTGTGTGGAGCCATCTTAATGTGTAAAGTAACTAAAGCTGTAACAGGTGAATGTAGTGGAGTAAACAGTACAATATTTCTCTCTGAAATGTAGCCGAGTAGAAGTAGAAAGTGGCACGAAAAGAAAAGACTCAAGTAAAGGACAAGGAGCTCGACATTTGTACTTAAGTACAGTACTTGGGTAAATGTACTTCGTTACATTCCACCGCTGGTTTATTGTATTTATTAGGATATATAACGATATCCAAAACCTAAGACGATATCTAGTTACATATATCGATATCAATATATTGCCCAGCCCTACAATGGCCCATAAATATTGTCCACCAATAATTCCAGCGTCTGAACTACAGGAGCTTTTTTTAATGTCCTGCAGACTGCAGATGGTGTTGGATGGAGTTTAGTGGATGTTAGTCTTTAGTTGGGTGGGAATGTCAGCAGAAATAACAGCTGTGGTTTCAGTTATCACCTCAGCGGGACATCCATTCTCTGCAGCGCTGTTGATGAAGTCCAGCTTCAGCCGCTTCTCGATGTAGTCCAGGTCTGCCTCGGACTTCAGGAACTGCAAAGACACTCAGCTTTACGCTCTGCTAGCACACTGCTGTACACACACACACATACCCTGCTTTAAGTAGTTATAAAGTTTGAAATAAAAAAAAAAAATGGCATGAAGAATTTAAGAAACAGTAACACAATGTGCAACTGGTAAAACATTGCCTATTCAGTTTCTGTGGATAAAAAGAGGCAAAAGTTATAGCTCTCTAACTATAGGCAGTGTGTTACAGTGGTGTTTGATGGGACTGGTTACATATAGGGTATGTTAAAGATGAATCCATTATTGGATTAGATGTCAACTATTAAATGAAAGGCCAACTATTTTGATATTTGATTAAATCTGTTCGGTCTAAAATCTCTGATTCTAGCTGCTAAAATGTGAACATTTTCTAGATTCTTCACTCCTCTATGACAGTAAACTGAATCTTTGGGCTTTGGGAAACACTGATCAACATTTTTCACCATTTTCTGACATTTATACAGACCAAACAACTAATCAATTATGCCCAACCGAGAAAACAATGGACAGATTCTGCAATGGGAATAATTGTTGGTTGCAGCCCTAGTTATGGCACAGAATGTCCTTTAGCATAGCATTTATCTATCAGTTATTGTAGAAAGCAGTTTTGAACGAGCCAGATAATGTGACCATGTGGAGTGTAGCACAAGCTCACAGGATAGCAGCCAACACTTAGACACCAGGGTTTTTCCACACAACAGTTGTTTAGCCCGGTGGCAAGTGTCTTTTTAAAAACGAGGGCCCGGCTATGACCAGTCCCAGACTGACGGCAGCATTAGGCCTCCTGCACACTGGCTGAGTGGCGTGAGCGTGGCGTTTCTGTTGCGTGTCAGTTGCGTGGCGGCTGCGTGGCGTTTTCTATGTCTTTACACACCAGAAACATGTGTGACGCGGCGCTGCTGCTGCTAGCCTTGTCTGTACACATGCCCCATAAACATAAACATATACTGACCTGATTACAGCAAAGACAGCGTCGGCAGTACTGACGGCAAAATAGGCTACAGAATATTTGGCTCTGTATTGACAGGTGCAATATTTGAAAATCGATAATTATTTATTATCATTTTTTTTTTTATTACATTTATATCTGCATTTATGTCCAAACCTAGAGACTTTCAAACATCAAAATGTCATTTATTAAATGTATTTGTGTCAAAATGACATATAAACATCTTTTCCTATTCTATGCTGCCTGGAAACACTTCCAACACGCTTGCGTGTCGCGTGAAAAATAGGCGTCGTCCTATTTCTAGCATGCAGGCGTTTTTGGCGCGGCTCGAGCTGTCACACAGGCAGTGTGCAAGCTCTAACCTGTTACCGAAATAAAAACGGACACGCCACGCAGCCAGTGTGCAGGAGGCCTTAACGTAGAGCCTAATAGTTTCGGTGATAACAGAATCATGGACGGAATCGCAAAATTGAGAAAGAAAAAGCTAAACCAGGTGTGTCAAACATATGGGCCGTGGGCCAGAACTGGCCCGCCAAAGGGTCCGATCAGGCCCGCTGGATGACTTTGCAAAGTGTGACGTTCTTTTTCTGTAAATTTACGACTTTAGTCTTAGAAATTCTGAGTTTTTTTTCCCCAGAATATTACCCCTCTCTCCAACATCAAGCTGAAAAGAAACTGTGGCAGATAAAGTTGCTGATCTTTCTGGACTGGTTTACTGGTCTGGCCCACTTGAGATCAAATCACGGGTATGTGGCCCATGAACTCAAATGAGTTTGACACCCCTGAGCTAAATGCAGCTTCCACAGGGCCCTACATTAAGTCAGAGCTAAAAACTAACTGGAGATTTGAAAATATGACTATGTCTAAGTTTCCAACCGAGCCACCCCACTAGTTTAAAAAACATCTTAAAAATACAGAAAAATTAGCTCAGCTGGTGAAGCGCGCACCCATATATAGAGGTTTACTCCTCGACGCAGCGGCCGCGGGTTCGACTCCAACCTGCGGCCCTTTGCTGCATGTAATTCCCCCCTCTCTCTCTCTCTCTCTCTCTCCCATTTCATGTTTTCAGCTGTCCTATAAAAATAAAAGCCTAAAATGCCCAAAAAATAATCTTTAAAAAAAAATATATATATATATTTTCCCAGTGGCTTAGGCCTGTTGGGGGGCAATTTAGGCCTGGTGGGCTGCCGGGCTTACAATACACTGGCCTAGTCTCACCCACTTCATCAGACCACACAATGGTCCAAAGATCATGTCCACTGGACTTGATACAGTCTAGAACTGTAAAAGTAGTCAGTGCAGCTGGTCTCTGCAGTTTTCAGATGCTTTGACAATACTATTGCACTGCTAGCTGTCTGATACAGTAGTGCAATGAAGTCAGAGCATCTGCCAACAGCTGAAGCTTCAGAGTTTGAGACGTTTCCATCGCTTGTAACCATTTTCTGGCCAATGCCCTTTTAACATTGCACTGCTTTTCTAGAAGGGTCACCAGTAGCACAATATAAAAGGGGCACTGGACAGACAGAACACTGGCTTAGCCAAAGGCCGCACGTTCTCACGGCTCAGGGAGTTGGGAGTCAGTGTGTCACATAAATGTGAGGAGATATCTCGCTGTGTCAAACGGAATGTGTTGGCATATGTTGTAAAATGTAATATATCCTATACGCTCAGTTCAGCACTCGGTCCAGACTGAAAGATCTCAACAACTATTTTTGGTACAGACATTCAAGGTCTCCAGAGGAGAAATCCTGGGGACGTCGAAGACATCGGTGAGAGAGAATGGGATGTTTTTCAATAAAAAAAAAAAAAAATTTAAAAAGTGACATCATTTTGGACCATTAATATTTATATATCAGTATCTAAAACATTGGAAAAGCTCTCAAACACCATTAAAAAAGCTTGAAGACAAAACTTGCTAAAGAAGTTCACTAGGGACCAAATTAGATCTGAGAAAAGTCTTTTAGTTAGTTTAATGCTTTTTTCAACATTTTTTTTGCAGCATTTCACATTCATTCAGCTTATGTGCTGCCAAAAACGGCTTGGGTCGTGCACTTAAGACTTATAAATAATGGTAGAGGAAAACCCTGAGTTCACATTTGTACACATTGGTTTTGAGTGAAAGGTCTCTAGTAGGATACTACTACTATACTTTATTTTGTAACTTTTCTAGTGTGAACACACCACATACTAAAACCTGCTTAGAATCAGTACAGTGGCTTGCATAAGTTTACACACCCATGCTAAAGTTGACTAAAAAGAGGAATATAAAAATCATCTTTTGGAAATTGATCTTAATGCCTTAATTAAAAAAAAGAAGAAAAAAAAGAGGAAAAATCCAATCTTTAAGGACACCAATTTTCTTTGTGAATGAATAATGTATCGTAAATAAATAAATGTTCTTCCTTAAAATACAGGTGGCATAAGTCAGTACACCCCTATGTTAGATTCCCATAGAGGCAGGCAGATGTTTATTTTTAAAGGCCAGTTATTTCATGGATCCAGGATACTATGATCCTGATAAAGTTCCCTTGGCCTTTGGAATTAAAATAGCCCCCCCACATCATCACATCCCCTTCACCATACCTAGAGATTGGCATGGGGTACTTTCCATAAGATCATCTCTCAATGTAAATCAAACCAGCTATTAGGCTAACTGAAATAAAACCATGCCAATTGGTGTCCTTAAAGGTTGGATTTTTCCTCATTTTTTTAATAAAAGGCATTAAGATCAATTTCCAAAAGATGATTTTTTATTCCTCTTTTTAGTCAACTTTAGCATGGGTGTGTAAACTTATGCAAGCCACTGTATTAAGGATATGGGAAATGGCAATTGAGATGCTGTTGAAAGCTCTGGAAAAGGCTAGTTAGCGGACCTTGAGTTGAGATTATTTGGTCAAACAGTGTATTGGTTTTATTGGACCTTCTGCAGTCCTCCTCTGCTTCCTAATTACATTTACTTACGAGCGTTACTGTAGAGTTTCGAAAAACGTAACGTTATGTCTGGAATAAAAGTTAATTGTCTGTAAGTTGGAAAGAGCTAAAACCTAACGGAAATATATTAGAGCTGTAGTGAAAATGACTAGTCTCTAATGCTGAACTGTGGCCAGCTGTGTTGACTGACCGCTGGCTTGTTGTTATGATGCTACATTACAGGAATACTTTTTCACACGGAACAACAGCTATGTAACGTACAGGTTTTAATGGTGGCCATGTTTTATATTTTGAAGAAGGAAGCGGCTTTTGACAGCTTAACGTTAGGTGTGAACCGCTGTTGTTTTAATAACGTTAGCAATAGTTAGTAAGACGGAGGGACATCACATTAACGGTACGTAGACAGGCCTGCTGAATGGCGCAAAGGAGTTTGAATTGTTTATTAATACAAAGAGAAAACCATGACCTGCTGCTCTTACTGTGGTAGGATGAATACCCCATCGATAATTAATGGGCTGCCAAATGTGTCTGGAATCGTTCACCAAGGACAACAAGCTAATTCAGAAGGTGAATATTACAGAAAATAAAACAGCTTTACGCTATGCTTACCATCGCCTCAAGCTTTTCAACTGTTGTCTCCATGTTGAATAGTTTTCAGCCTGATGCGGGCTCTGTCATTGGCCAGCTGTCAGGAATGGAGAAAGCCGATTGGACCGCTGTGTCTACGTGTGCGCCATATTACTGTCCGTCTCTTCTGTGAAATTGCTGATTTTTTTTAATTCAAAGAAACTTTATTGAGCGTATATTTAGCGTATATATTGATATATATATATATAGTCACAAAAGCACTTTAAACAGAACACTTTTGGAATAAGCTCATCCATGATATTCTCTAATATCAGAAAAAACAAACATTTTATGACAGTTTTTCAAATTGATTTCAGCTTAACTAGGCTACATTTTAGACAGCAAAAACACTTTGTTTATGAATTGCATAGCCTATATAAACTTAACACAAAAAGTAAGGAAATTTGTGTTTGGTAGATTATTTCTCTGTGGTAACAATGCTTTTTGGCAATAAATCTTATACCGTTGGAAAGCCTGTTTAGTTTCCTTTCAAATGGTGCCCCATTTGTAAGGAACATGCATTTGTGGGATGAGCAGCAGTGCTGAGTATGTGGGTTGCGCCCATGAAAAATTTGCCAAATCTCTGCCAATGCCAAACAGCTTATTCTGCCATTGACTCGTTTGGTGTTTGGTGGATTGGATGATTGAAGTTTGAAGAGTTATTGGCATATTGGCAAGAACATATTGGCAATTTAACAATTTATTAATTTCACAAACAGGAGCCTCAGTAGCGTGTGGAAGAACCATACACAGCCACAACAGCCTGGCACCTCCTCCTCATGCTGGTCACCAGCCTGGTCACACACTGCTGTGGGATGGCATCCCATTCTTCAACCAGCATTTGTCGCAAGTCAGCCAACATGGTTGTGGTCACGAACAGCACGCCAAAGCTGATCCCACAAGTGTTCAATGGGGTTGAGGTCAGGACTGCTGGTTCAATGTGCCAGGCTGTTTTTAGATGACTGTTTTGGGGCTTTTCCCTTTATTATATATAGTGACAGTGGATAGACATGAAAGGTGGAGAGAGATGGGGGATGACATGCAGCAAAGGGAAGCAGGTCGGATTCGAACCCACGCCGCTGCAGGACTCAGCCTACATGGGGCAAACGCTCTTACTGGGTGAGCCCCAATGACTACATTTTTAAAAGCTGACTCCCAGCAACCTGTTTCACAGCCTGAATATGAAAACTCTCTGCTTCTGGGAGAATTTTCTGAGTCAGCAAATCTGCCAAATTCTGCTTTGAGTGTTGCGTGATCGCAGTTTGAAAACAGTTTCCGGTTTGGCGCACAACTAGGCGGGCCAAACGTTATTGTGAACCTAAATTGATATGCGGGCCGGATCAAAATTTGCGAGGGGCCAGATTCGGCCCACGGGCCTTGAGTTTGACACGTGTTTTAGAGGGACACAAGGAAGTCCCAAACAGACAAGGACAATACCAAAAACTTTTAAGTTTCCGTTTTCACTCTTTATTCATTCAAATGTTCCCATGCACCTTATTTCTGTAAAATCTGAAATCTCTAGCAACAATAGGGCTGGCGTTGTTCTTTGTTTTATTGTCACAATGTCCAAAGAAAAGACCAAAACCAAAAATGTGTAAGTGCGTCTGACAATACTTTGACTTCTCTAACATGTCTGTGGCTCTCAGCTCCAGTCAATGGTTACTAGCTAGCAGCGTAGCATTGCTGGCACCATGACAAAGGTTTCTCGTTATAATTATTTGTCCTACTGAAGACATCATTCTTTAAAACCATTCACAAATATATAGTTTTCATTTCCTAAAACAGCTTGTCACTGTAGCTTTTAGCAAACGTGCCTCAAACTGGAGGAAACAGCGCACATGTTGAGAACTATTTTCAGTGGCTGATTAATCCACATTTGGTGCTCTAACTATTTTGGGCAGCGGGACGGTGTGTGTGGGATTGAGTCAAAAAATATGACGGAACATGTCACCCACTGCAACAGTGTGGCTCATTGTGCCTTTAAAATTGTTTTTCTATTTCTTTGTGATTATACACACTCTCAGGGGAATTATCTTGTTAGATGAATAATTCCGTACTTTAGTTATATTTAGTAATTATCAATGGTTCTCACTCAAAGGATACTTCCCTATCACCATTTCTAGCTACTGGGGGACCATAGGCAGGCTGGGGGAACTCATATTAATGTTAAAAACCTCATAAAGTGACATTTTTCATGCCATGGGACCTTTAAACGATGATCACCGACCCTTTTTTTGACAAGAAACAAAAACAGGAATTCAGCACAAGCAGGTGGCAGTTAGCTACATTTGCACACACAGAATTTATTTGGCCATATCGAAGATATATTCACAAATGGAAAAACAAGCTTTTTCACCTTCCGTAAGTCACCGTAGAAAATACAGTAGACATATTTACAGAAATTCTTGATGACTTCAGAAAATACACTGCTGTTTTGTGTAGCGTTTTGTTTTTTACAAACACATTAGCGACATACTAATATTATAAGCATGGAAGCAGCTAGCCTACCTACTAATACGTCTTTTATGTCAAAAGGGCGATCAATTTTGAGAGTGAAAAAAATGTCTCATAAAACAAAATCAGTTCAAATATGAACAGAGCCAGAAGCTTGATCGAAGTATTTAACCGGGGGTTCAAGTTTCTATGATATTACAAACTGTCTAAAGTCAGGTTGCGTTTGAGTTTTAAGAACACACCATCATAGTGGTCACATATAAAAACTATTCCTGTACAGATACTTCAGGGAAGATCAATGGTTGTTATGATACTGTAAGATTAAGGATGTGCTTCTGGACTACTATTCCCGTTTTTTTCATCATGCAACACATCAATGTGGACCTCTTAGTATGCTGGTCACGGAAGGACGTCATTAACAGCACTCCCAGGCTGCATCCCAGGGAGCTCCAGCCTCTCGCACTCTGTCAGCTTCAGCGTTAGGTGCTGGGCGATGTCATTGGGTTCTGTGTACAGTGCAGCAGGAACATTCTGAAGGAGAGAGGGACAGGTTTAAGGCTACGTTTACGTTGCTACGTTTTGGTTTCAAAAATGTCTTTTGCTACGTTTACACCACACATTCACACTGCTCTGGCGTTTCAGAGCCCCTGGAGGAACCGGAGGGAATGTGGAAACACTTCTGACCCCGTTTTGGTTTGGAACGTGCAGGGCTGGGTGGAAGTCTCAACGGCCGCAAACGGAGACCTTTGGCAACACCGACACTGACGCCAACGTTTCGCCACCTGACTGGGTCTTAGGCCGGCTGCACGCTGGCTGCGTGGCGTTTCTGTTGCGTGGCGGCTGCGTGGCGTTTTCTATGTCTTTGCACACCAGAAACGTGTCTGACGCGACGAAGCTGCTGCTGCTAGCCGTGTCTGGACATATGGATGTTTCCCATAAACAAATGCCGATTTGATTACAGCAAAGACAGCGTCGGCAGTATTTTATTACATTTATATCTGCATTTCTGTCAAAACCTAGAGACTTTCAAACATGAAAATGTCATTTATTAAATGTATTTGTGTTAAAATGACGTTTTTACTGGGTGTAACTGAACAGGTCAAGATGTATTAACACAGAGCGGTGAGTTACTAACAATCATTAGTACATGAACATCAATAGTTTTTTTCTGGAGTCATGTTGAAATATAACAAACATAAAACATTTCGCAATACTTAATAATTTACTCTCATAAACATTTTTTTTACTTTGTGGCAGTATGATTGAGGACCAATGTACTCAAAACAATGCATAGATTGTAATTTCCAATGTATTCTGCAGGTAGAGATATTACAGATTTCCATTCTGTGTGACCAAACAATTCCTCACTGCCCAGACCCCATCAGAAAATGTTTTTATTCCCAGTGGCTTAGGCCTGGTGGGGGGCAATTTAGGCCTGGTGGGCCACCGGGCTCACAATACACTGGCCTAGTCTCACCCACTTCATCACCACACAATGATCATTTCTTGTGCCTTGGGAAGCATGAGCAGTACGGGTGGGTGGGGGGGAAGGACGACGATTTTTAAATTGATTCTTTTCCCTACAATCAATAATTGTACCAATGATTCACCTAAATATTTTCTAAAGTAGTTAAATAGTTTCCAGCAAAACAGATGGAAAGCAGAAAATGCAGAGAATCCATGTTCTGTTCTTTACAAAGTAAATAAATGTCAGACTGACTGACTGAATATGATCTGCATTCTTCTTATAAACTATCAGTTTTTAGAAATGTCTCATTGTATATTGTCTCTAGAAGTGTATTATTCAAGTTTTGTTTTTGTTAAAGAAGGAAAAGAAAATCGCAATACTCAATACTTTCCAACCGCAATACTCCTAGAATCGCAATAAACGGAAATCGCAATACAAATCCAGTCGGCGCCAATGTATCGTGAAAAGAATCCAATCGGGACAAAAGCACACCGTCCCAGCCCTAGTGAGTACATGACGGGTCACAGCTCACCTTCAGTTCTGCTATCTGGCTTTCTCTCGTGCTGAACTCTCGTAGCATGAAGTTCTTCCCAGCCTGGAATCACAAACAGCACCAGCGCCCATTACTCATTAGAGCCTTTACCATTAGTCAGTGTGGATAACCTCGGCCATATTTAAACAGCACCATGCGCTGTATTTCGTCCTGGCTGGAGGGAACCAACTTGCCTCGTGATACAGTCGTGTGTCATTTATTCTGATCAGCACTCCATCCACTCGTAGGAAGAAACGCAGCAACAAGAAGAAACTGGTGGGCATCACCCTCTGCATCAGCAACAAGACACACAGCAACATGTTACACTAAACTTATCCGTTCAAACTGTTTGCATGCATCAAGAAACAGTATATTACAGAAATGCAAACAAAAACAAATTGCATTTTTTTAGCTAACAAATTGCATGTTTTTAGCTAGCTACAGGCACTTTGGTGGCCTTTGAAGCAATTTGTTGCATTTTGTGGCGCAGATTGTTTTCCCCTGCGGTGGGCGCGGCTTTCGGAGTACGAGGCCATGTGCTCTGTCTCTATGGGCAGCTTTTAGGTGTGAATGTGTTGAACTGTGAGAGCTGGGCTCTCCCGGAAACGTCCCTGAATGAATTAAGGGTTCAAAAACATGAGCTGTCAGCTGGAATTATGCACTGATTACACCGACTGTGGCCGAAAAAATTAATTCAAAGCTCAGTCTTCCTCTTAAATCAGGGTTTCCTGACCACTATAAGGTTTGGGTGCAGCTACCGAGCTGTTTTGGGTAACTTAAAGACTTTTCTCAGATCTAATGATGGGAGTCGGACTTCTTTAGCGAGTTTTGTCTTGAAGCCTTTCTGCTCTAGTTTCAGACACAGATATGGTGATAATAACGGTGCAAAATGATATGACTTTTTTTTTAAAGAAAACAAAAAGAAAGACTCAGAACTACCACAAAGTGACACAAACTGACTTCAAAGAGATGCCAAATAACCACAGAGACCCCAAATCACCCCAAAGAAAACACAAAATCCCCAAAAAGAGACACAAAATCTATGGGGAAATTGCTTCTTCTTTTTTTTTTTTTTTAATTGAAAGACGTCACATTTTCTTGATGAAGGACGCCTAACCCCCCTCCCTGCAAATACGCGCTTCTGAGTCTTTCACAAACCATGGGAAAACAATGTTACCAAATCTGGTCGTCGTTTTGATCCATAGTATCAGCTGTTTAACATCAACGCAGCACTCACAATTTTGGCGCTGATCATCGAGACGCCGTGGTCGTGCAGCTCGTCCTCGAACAGCAGCACCTCGTCGAAGAACATGATCTGTTCCCGAGCCTTGAGCTTCTCCATGTTGATACGCTCCGCCGTCTTCACCACCTTCACATGAACCACAAGTGGAAATCAAACACACTCACGTAAACCACACACACATAACAAAAAGGTGTTGAATATACTGTGTTCCATTCCATTACTGAGCATCTGTAAGGCTCTCGTTGGAAAACTACCACGGTCCCTTACAGAACTTCTCTGTCACTCAGAGGGACATTAGCAGACTCGCTCTGCTGACTGGCTTTTGCTTCATGTTCCACGAGCTCACTCTGAACTTGGAAAAACTGCTTTTAACTTTAGGCTACATTTACATCGCTCCATTTTGGTTTAAATTGCTCATATTATGCTCATTTTCAGGTTCATAATTGTATTTAGAGGTTGTACCAGAATAGGTTTATGTGGTTTAATTTTCAGAAAACGCCATACTTTTGTTGTACTGCACATTGCTGCAGCTCCTCTTTTCACCCTGTGTGTTGAGCTCTCTGTTTTAACTACAGAGTGAGACCTCTCACTTCTGTTCCATCTTTGTTGGGAGTCGCACATGTGCAGTAAGTACAGCTAGCTAGTCAGTTGCAGAGTATGAGGGCGTGTCCTGACAGTACCTAGGTAAAGACTACTAGCCAGTCAGAAGCAGAGTATGAGGGCGTGCCCTGACAGTACCTAGGTAAGGACTACTAGCCAGTCAGAAGCAGAGTATGAGGGCGTGCCCTGACAGTACCTAGGTAAGGACTACTAGCCAGTCAGAAGCAGAGTATGAGGGCGTGCCCTGACAGTACCTAGGTAAGGACTACTAGCCAGTCAGAAGCAGAGTATGAGGGCGTGTCCTGACAGTACCTAGGTAAGGACTACTAGCCAGTCAGAAGCAGAGTATGGGGGCATGCCCTGCTAGCAGCTAGGCGAGCATTATAACGTGTGTTCCAAAGTGACCACGTTTGTCTCTGAAGTAAAGGCTGGACTACAATAGAGCTGTTTGGAGCAGTTTGTGAACAGTGTTTTCTGTTGGAGATGGTAAGTCCCTTTGGGGGGGACTTTGGGCTTTTTCACTTTGTAAACCCATTACATGCACAAAAAGATATAGAACACAATAAAGGAAATGGGAAAAGCCAAAAAGCATAATATGAGCACTATAAAAATGCTGCTACATTTACACCTCTCATTCCCGCTGCTCTGCGATTCCCCCCCTCATTCCCCCTGCTCTGGCGTTTCCCCCTCTCATTCCCCCTGCTCTGGAGTTCCCCCCTCTCATTCCCCCTGCTCTGGCGTTTCCCCCTCTCATTCCCCCCCTGCTCTGGCGTTTCCCCCTCTCATTCCCCCCTGCTCTGGCGTTTCCCCCTCTCATTCCCCCTGCTCTGGCGTTTCCCCCCCTCTCATTCCCCCCCTCATTCCCCCTGCTCTGGCGTTTCCCCCTCTCATTCCCCCTGCTCTGGAGTTCCCCCCTCTCATTCCCCCTGCTCTGGCGTTTCCCCCTCTCATTCCCCCCTGCTCTGGCGTTCCCCCCTCTCATTCCCCCTGCTCTGGCGTTCCCCCCTCTCATTCCTCTCATTCCCCCTGCTCTGGCGTTTCCCCCTCTCATTCCCCCCTGCTCTGGCGTTTCCCCCCTCTCATTCCACCTGTTCTGGTGTTTCCCCCCTCTCATTCCCCCCTGCTCTTGCGTTCCCCCCTCTCATTCCCGCTGCTCTGCGATTCCCCCTCTCATTCCCCCCTGCTCTGGCGTTCCCCCCTCTCATTCCCGCTGCTCTGCGATTCCCCCTCTCATTCCCCCCTCACACCGACCCCAATATTTCGCAGCCTGATTTGACGTTTCGTTCGCAACTACCAGCAGCGGGCGGAGTATACACGCTGCCTCCTGTGTATGCCCAGTATACCAGAATGTTGATGAGATATTTTGGTTTGGCCCTGTTAGTTTAAACGGAGATTAGTTCTTCTACTGGAGCTAAAAACACTTGTGTGACCAGGGATAGCTTTTGGCTCAAAACTCTGCTTAAAAAACAAAACGTAGCACGGTAAATGTAGACTTGGTGCACCGACTCCTGGAACAAATTACAGCACTTTCTTAAAATCAACTCAATTGTGCCTCTTGGACAATTTAGAAATCTGGTTCTTAACCTGCAAACTTCTACTTGTAACTGCTTTACATAATTGTACTTTCTTTTGCATCCCTATTATCCTAATTTATTTATAAAATCATTTTTCTAATTCAGAAAGTTTTAGTGTCTTTCTATTTTTTCATGATGGTGTCGCTTCATTTCTGTGTTGTTGTTTTTGTCTTTGTAATTTGACACAATGTCTTTATAAAAGAGGGCCGCCCCTCAATGATTTCTCGAGTATAAATAAAGGTTGAATGAATGGATATGACCCACCTGCAGCTGCATACTATCTCCTATAAGAGTGCCTTTGTAGTCTGTGGTGTATGTCCAGTCGTAAGGTCTCACCACCTCCTTGGAATGTTCAGAGTCAGCTCTGGAAGGAGATCACAGAGATGTTAACTACGCAGGTGACATGCTCTGTGTCTGGGAATCAACGCCTTTATAGATCTTTTACATCGTTTTCCGACACAGAACGCCACTATTTTCAAACTGGAGTTTTCTTTCTTTAAAAGGCAAACTATGCCTTAATTTACCTTAACTGAACAGCTTGGGAGTCATTGGAATGGTTATATGACTTCTTTGGAGTTGAATGGTGGTCATCTCGCTCCCCCCTAGCGCCTGTGAGCTGAAAAACCACCCTCGCAACTTTGGGCCGGCGAGCTGCCGGCCTCAGCATCAGGAAGTACCGCGTGATATCAGGTCTCGCCATGTAACGAATTGCTTCACGGCACTGCACACATACGCCCATTCAGGAACCAGCTAACAAGGTAGCGATGGAGGTTTTCACACTATCGTCATGACTGAGCCGGTTAAAAAGAAGCAGAAAGCTAGGAAAGCATTGTCGGAGGAACAGAGAAAGAGGAAACAGCAGACTGACCGAGAGAGGAGTCAGACACGAGTAAACATAGGAGCTGCCAAATATCTATTCTGAAGCTGTAGGGGGGGCTCTATAGAGAAACCTGCCAGCAAAAAGCGAAAGAGAAAACAGCGAAGAAATGGCCAAAACTGCATAGCGCCTCTTGAAGTTGCTCTGACATGAATATCTGTGATGTCCTGTGGTGGCAAGATGACATTTTGTTCTGCTCTGAAACCCCTGACAGCTTTGACATATCAAAAGTTAACAAAACGATCCCCCAGCTGGGTTGTTAGTCTTGCCTGCTCTCCTGCCATTCCTGAGCACAGGCCACCTTGACAGCGTCCTCCATGTTGTTGACTCTCTTAAGGGCGTCGATGGCGTTGAATTCGATGCCGTAGCCTTCCGTGTGTTGGATGCGCAGGATGTTGTCACCAAACATCATCTCTGGAAGGGAGGGCATGTTCATCTCCTCCGCTAACCTGGAAAAGGCAAACGGCAAACAGCTGGCTAACACCTTTCAACGTTTAAAGCTAAGTGCATAGTTTCGGTCGCCCCCCCCATGAGGAATTCTAAGTAACGACAACAAAACTGCCAGCACCTTCAGTTCAGCAGCCTCTCTCTCATCATTTGTCACCATCAAGTGTCCCCTCTGTCAATTACAATTCAGTGAAGACTTTACTGCCTTTCTTAATCAAACAGCTTCGTGAAGGTTTTTATTTTTTTATTTTTTTTGTCAGCTACAAAAGCATGATTTCAGAATGGATTTAGGAAACACCGTCCCATAGTGATGTTTTCCACACAATAACAAATGGGTCATGTAGAAACTCTCTTATCTCTCTCCCTGAAGCTGACCAGTTCTTGTTTTTATGACAGATGTATTATCTCCAATACTTGAGGCTGATCTGACCGT